>NC_043015.1:12375233-12387733 GCF_006345805.1 Octopus sinensis | reverse complement strand
AATAATGAAATTATTGTATACAGTGCTCAGGTGCACCACAACCTGTCAAAAGTGCGTATAAAGCGTATGCAGTAATGTACAAATGTCTGGAAAGCGAACAATGTATGAGTCAGATACATGCTTGCGTGTGTATGGAGGGGAGAGAATCAGGTGTAGTGTTGGCGAATCTCAGGAAGCATGGAAGTTTTGAAGGATGCAGTGCTCCGACAATCAACAACTGATGCTGGCAGTTTGTTCCATACTTCAGCAACTCTTAGCGTGAAAAAATGTTTCCGAAAGTCATGGGAGCTGTGCTGTTTTCTGACTTTGTAAACATTTCCACGGGTGTTACTGTAAAAAACTGTTTACAATTAAAGCCCAACTTGATGTAATTATATAATGAGAAAGCAGATTATAATGGTGTGAAATCTTCTCAGACACCTATTGCATTAAATTCTCCTATTTTGGCTTTATTATCTTACAGACATTGCTTCAACATCATCGAAGTTGATCTTCTTACCATATGAAAGAAACTATATTTAATTAAAAAACATTTTTTTTGAAAAAAAAAAAAAAACTGTTTAAAGTATGGACAGTCCGAATTCTTGGCTTAAATCCCAGCAATAGATCATTAGATGTGTATATGGGGAGAAAGGTATTGAAGAGCATCAATACGTCAGTGACAAATAAACGGGGACGGCATGAGGTGGTTATAAGATGTGCTAAAAATAACAGCTAAATACCCCTTAAATCACACACCTTCATTTTGGGCTTTTGCATTGTGAATGAATTTTAGTGTGTCGAATACAAATTCGCAACGATTTTCTGAAAACTCTCCCCGCCTTAAAATTGAGGGGTTATATGGCGTCCTAAAAGTAGAATTCTTCCCTTTGAAGTTTGTTTATTTTTAGTCATTTTTCACATTAATTGCTTCTAGAAAACTATATTTCTGTTGGTTTTTCATTAGCTAATTCTATTTGCCATTTGCAACTTTGGCCCCCAAAATTTTATATGTATATAGCTTTCACAGCTTTGTCGCTGTAGACAAATATACGCAGGCAGTTCGAAGTGTTCTCCAACGAAATTGATGAATGCATGTCTTTGGAAGTGGTTTTATGCTGGAAATGCTTGCATCCATCAGCCTGATTAGCCAGCGCTTCGAACTGGCCAAGTGTGTTTGTCTACCGAAAGAAATTTTCTCCTCAACAAAATACATACAGTCAGTAGCTTCCTTACGGTTTCAAATACGCTCCAACTATATTTGAACTGATAATATGTATATTCTTTTACTTGTTTTAGTCATTTGACTGCGGCCATGTTGGAGCACCGCCTTCACACACACACACACACACACACACACACACACACACACACACACATTGTTGGCTAACGTTCAGACCCAAAATATTCTCACGATTCACCAGTTCCACTCCAGAACTACACGGTCGTTATATCGATGACTGTATCGTTGCGACCTCACTCTCTCTCGAACAACTAGACCCCTTCCTCTTTTTTTATCCAATCCTCGAATTCTCCTGCACTATTTCTAACTCTTCCGTCTAATTTCTCGACATTTCTGGCAGTATACACCACTCCGCTCTCACCACCTCCATCCACTACAAACACACCGACTCACACTCCTACCTTAACGTCTCCTCCTCCCACCCTACCTATACCAAGCTCTCAATCTCCTACTCCCGTTTCCTCCGTTTGCGCAGTGACAACTATGACTTTGAGACTCAGTCTCAACTCCTGTTTTGCCACTTCATCCTTCGTGGATATCCCCTTACCACTATCCACACTACCCTTGCCAGGGCACGTTCCGTCGACGGTACTTCTGCTCTTTCTCTCCGCACCCGCCCCACAGTTGCTCGTATCTCCTCCCCTCCTCGTTGGTACTACCCCCACCCACTAGCACTGACCACTTCCCAGCACTCACACCACACATACTACTATATGAGCAGCCACACGTTACAGACGCACTCACACACGTCAGAGTCACTAGTCTCTATTCACACACACATATACATTTACACACACCATTCTCACATACACACACACGCACCTTCATTTGGGATCACCAGTACTTTATTATCTCCCTTCTTTTCAACCTCTTTCAAACTTTTTTCTCCTAAATCTACAAGTTATTTTTTATTCTCTCCCTGTTTATTTTCTCTTGTTCCTTTCTGTTGAAGAGCGTAGGCTTGAAACGTAAAAGACTTTTCCATTTTCTCGAGCGTCAAACTAATGTACCTGCTTGTTTTTCATACACTTATCTTCGTCTTTTGTTTTTCTAGGCCATTAGTGCAAAGAAACAGGCCTGGAAAACCTGGAAAAAGTGGGGGTGGCAGGGAACTGTACCAGATAGCCAAAGGGAGGCTGGGCAACAGATATACATAGCCAAGGGAGAAGCAGAAAAGAAGTTTGCCAAAGTTCAACGACGTGAGGACCAAAGAACTGAAGTATTTTGGATTGCAAGACAATGTGTGAGAGAAAATTAAGATATTACAGGAGAGAAATGTGTCCGCATGGATGATGGTGCACTTGCTTTTAATGATTCTGCAAAGAAAGAGGCTGCTGAATGTGAAGAATGAATAGGAGGAGGAGAGCCTGCCAAATGTTGACCCAGTAGAGGGACCAGTTACCCGATTAGATATCATCCTGGTAGATAAAGCTATGAAGGATATGAAATCAGGAAAAGCCTCCGTCCCATCAGGAATCACTGCTGAGATGCTTAAAATATCTGGTGGTGTGGGTTATGGTGTAGTCACCCGTATTGTAAACCAGGTAGTTCACGATGGAGTCATACCCAATTACTAGCGTAGCAGCACCATAGTCAACTGCTACAAAGGTAAAGGCAATGCTTTAGATAGAAATAACTACAGGGGTGTCGAACTGCTGGATCAGGTGATGAAGCACACGGAGAGGGTCATAGCCCAACTAATTAGGGAGAGAGTCTGCTTAGATGAGATGCAGTTCGGTTTTGTGCCATGTAGATGCATCACTGATGCTATATTCCTGGTAAGGCAACTGCAGGAGAAATAACTAGCCAAAGATAAACCCCTACACTTGGCTTTTGTTGACTTGGAGAAAACCTTTGATAGGGTCCTCCGATCCCTTATCTGGTAAGCGTTGCGGAAACTGGGGATTGATGAGTGGGTAATAAGAGCTGTACAGGGATACCGTTAGTAAGGTAAGGGTCGGCAATGAGTATAGTGAAGAAATTCGGGTAGAAGTAGGGGTTCCCCAAGGATCAGCTCTCAACTCCTTCTTATTCAGCATAGTCCTCCAGGCAATAACAGAGGAATTCAAGACAGGTTGCTCCTCTATGCTGATGACCTGTCGCTGTGTTTGGCCCCTCGGCTCCACAGGCCTTCATGGTTTGTCTTGCTGCCTAAATGCCAGTCGTTTCGCTCGTCACATCGAGCTAAATCTAACATGGATAAGGTTAATATTTCCTCAGTTCTGGAGTCAGAATATTCAGAAGTGATGGGAAGAGACCATATGATCTTACACTTTGTCCCTGGGTAAGAGGTAGGTGCTTCATCAGGGGCACCACTGTCTGTGACTCCTTCGCACACTCCCACACTCTGGATGCTGCGATAAAAAGGAGGGTCACTGCTTCCGTAGCTGAAGAATATATGTCTGAAAAGAAAAAGAAAAAAGTGAAAATCAAAAATGTTTAAGAGAAAAAAGTGGGAAAAGTGAGGCCTAAAAAAGGTAGAAATCAATATTTCTTTTTTAACCCTTTCATTACCAACCTGGCTGAAACCGGCTCTGGCCCTGAGTATAAATGTTTTGTTTTCATAAGTTTTGAATTAAAATTTTCCACCAAACCTAGTCACAATTTATGTTCCTAACACTAGCTGAATGATAACCAAGTTATTTTACTAAATTCTTTGTTATATTTAAAATAATTGAAAGAAACACAGAGCTTCTCAAAATAAATACAGTAATGAAAGGGTTAAAAGAATTGTTATTTAAGAGGCTTTTAAAGCATCATAAATTACATGTCTGAAGAAATTACGAGTTTAAGAGCACTGGTTAGTTTCTAACTCACTTCTTTGGATTACTACAATTTGTTCATGTTTTTTTATTTATTTTCCTTATCTTTTGACTTGTTTCAGGCATTGGACTGCGGCCATGCTGGGGCACTACGTTGAAGGGTTTTTAGACCATTGAATCCATCTCAGTAATTATTTTTAAAGCCTCGTACTTATTCTTTCGTGTTTTGTTTTACTGAACTGCTAAATTACGGGGACGGTTGTAAAACGGTGGAGGAGGATAAGCACAACACAAATACACGCATACAAACATTTATACACATAGATATGCACTACTGAAGGCGGCGAGTTGGCAGAATCGTTAGCACGCCGGGCGAAATGCGTAGCCGTATTTCGTCTGCCGTTACGTTCTGAGTTCAAATTCTGCCCAGGTCCACTTTGCCTTTCATCCTTTCGGGGTCGATAAATTAAGTACCAGTTACGCTCTGGCGTCGATGTAATCGACTTAATCCGTTTGTCTGTCCTTGTTTGTCCCCTCTGTGTTTAGCTCCTTGTGGGTAATAAAGAAACGGATATGCACTACTTTTTGTTTTCAGTTTCTCTCTACTGAATCCAGTCAGTAGGCTTTGGTCGGCTCGGGGTTGTAGTGGGATATTGTAGCACAAGGTGTTACGTAGTAGGACTGAACTAAAGACCACATGGTTGGGAAGCAAACTTCATACAACACAGCCACGCCATGACAAAAGAATAAACTTCGATAGTTTGAAATATATATAAAGGTTTAACCCGTCCACTCCTCGGATAGGGGATTTCCAAATTTACAAAACCTTTATTTTAATAGGCGATGATCTCCCAGATTGATGAATAATTTGAAGAATAGTTAGGAGTTATTTCCCTTTATATTGACTTGCATTAAGTGGTTCACTATCTTTTTCGGACTGCCGCCTTCCCCGCTCCATCGCTACTAATATAGACTTCTTTCTGCAGCAAATTCAAAGCAACAGTTTTTCACACACACACACACACACACACACACACACACACACACACACACAAAACCCCCAAAAGAAACTTAATCTAGTGAATCCATTACTTTGTTGTTTTTATAATAATTAAGATTAAATTTACATTTTGTTATAATAATAATAATAATAATAAATGCCCTGATGCAGTACCAGGCAGTGGCTCTCATGGCTTCTGATCTTAACTGATTGGAAGTGTTATCATGTACATTGTTTTGTCTTGGTATAAAAGATGGGCTACAGCAAATATTCTGCTCAATACCACAGATTTGCTTGTCAGTTGTTTGACCTTAACCAGTTGAGCATGTCCCTTAGTGGCTGACGATATGTGCATCTCTGATCACGAGCAGAAGTAGTAGGGGAGCATCATAGCCATGTGTTGAGAGGGATTCTTTGGGGTTTGAATAATTCACCTCTGGAAACATGGGTGGTTCTTTCAACATCCTTAAACAACCCTTATTCATGGACCTTTTGAGCGGGATGGGCTACTCAACCTGAAGAAAATTCTAACTGGGCCACACCTGCAAGGTCATGTGCTGTTTATCTTGATATGAGATCACCATGTCGCGCACATATGGTTGTGATGCATGTGCCTGGTGTACCCTTATCAGACGGGTAGTCATGAGGGGTATACTGGGCTTCGTATATTTTATCCCAGTGTCACTTTGATGGCATGAACTGCTCTCTCACTCAATAATAATAATAATAATAATAATAATAATAATAATAATAATAATAATAATAATAATAATAATAATGAAATTATTGTATACAGTGCTCGGGTGCACCACAACTTGTCGAAAGTGCGTATAAAGCATATGCAGCAATGTACAAATGTCTGGGGAGTGAACAGTGTATGAATCAGATACAAGCTTGCGTGTGTATGGAGGGGAGAAAATCAGGTGTAGTGTTGGCGAATCTCAGGAAGCATGGAAGTTTTGAAGGATGCAGTGCTCCGACAACTAACAACTGATGCCGACAGTTTGTTCCATAATTCAGCAACTTTTAGCGTGAAAAAATGTTTCCGAAAGACATGGGAACTGTGCTGTTTTCTGGCTTTATAAACATGTCCACGGGTGTTAGACAGGTCGAATTTGAAAAGGTGCTCAGAGTTATTGTTTGTAAGATGGTTAATAATTTTATGGGTGTCTGCCAGACGTCGGAGTTTCAGTGTATCCATGCCCAGGGAAGTAAGGCGTTCAGAATATGGCAAATGCCTGATAGAGGGTATTCTCTTGGTTGCACGTCGTTGAACGATTTCCAGACGATTAATATCCTGGGTAAGATAGGGGTCTCAGACCGGTGATGCAAACTCCAGGCGAGGCCGCACCATAGCTATATAAAGCTTCAGATAGATAGCCGGAGAGCGGCTCACAAAGGACTTGGTAAGTGATTCCAAGGCACCCTCAGCCTTCTTGGCAATTTTAGCAATGTGTTTTGTCCAACGCAAATCACTGTCGACAATAACACCCAGGTCACGTTCACAAGAAGACCTTTTGAGATTAGTGTTGTGGAGGGAGTAAGTAGACGCTGGGTTTTTCCTCCCAAAATGCATGGTGGTACATTTGTCCACATCCTGCTTGAGTTGCCAGTCCATGATCCATTGCTGCATTGCGTCCAGGTCTGATTGCAATAAAGATCTATAGTGTACAGGATCTGTCCTCTTTATTTTGAGGTACAGCTTGATGTCATCTGCATATTTCAGCACTGTGGCATTCTTTAAGTTGGCATCTATGTCATTAATATATGCTACAAATAAAAGGGGGCCAAGAACAGATCCCTGTGGTACACCAGATGTCATTTGAAAGAGTGAAGAGTGCTGTCCTAGAACTGTGACAACCTCTTTTCGGCCGATAATGAAGGACTTAAAGTGGATCCCCGTCTACATGTATGTTGTTGCCGGCACTATAATATTACTGACACCACTAATATGTTATGGCGGTATTCCACGTCTTATCATCTTTGACTCGTCTATCGTGTTATCGCTGACAGCTCCACAAGACAATAACTTTGAAATGTCTACATTGACGGTAACTCATATGTATCACGTAACTGACACCGACTCCAACTGAGAACTCGACTATTACTACTCATCTACAACGACTGACTGTCTTTTTCATAGTGGCCTGCCATACCACTTTATCACGTGGGAAGTACTGTACCATTTTTAATGTGATGGATGTACATTACGCATGGATACTAACTTCTTGAAATCAAGCTGGAAGGTATAATGAAGTAGTCTTTGATTCCCACGTTCAATAATTTTCACTCAGTTTCTTTACAAAGATAGGAGACGTGCAATTTCACTAAAGCCCCAGTCTGCTAAATATGATGTTGGGAAGGCAATAAAGTACATCTTGACTTTATTACAGGGAAAGTATGTTCACTTTCTGTATTACATATTTCTTTATTTCTTCTTTGTTCACTTTCTGTCATGTTTGATCCCTTGTTAGTTGGCTCGCCATTTCCCGGCGGCATCTTGCCGTCAGCGACATCTTGCCGTCAGCGACATCTTGCCGTCAGCGACATCTTGCCGTCAGCGACATCTTGCCGTCAGCGACATCTTGCCGTCAGCGACATCTTGCCGTCAGCGACACGAGAGGGAACTTTATGATTGTTGAAGATGCGAAACTGCGTTTGACCCTCTGGGCGATAACTGATGAGGATTTGGTGATCTTCTGTGTCTGTTTTCTGTTTGTTTGTACGTTTATTATGTTTTCTTTTAACTACAACACACGATTCTTCAACACAAATACATAAACGTGTGTACGGCGAGAAGACCTATGATTTTAATGTTTGCTCGAGCAATGCAACAACTAACAACGCTACACCGCACAACGTGTTTCAGAATTAACTGTTTCAATGAAATAGAGCAAATTAAAAAAAAAACTGACAGAATTTTATGTTTATTACCAAAAACAAATAGATTTATAAATTTTACGTCAAACCTTTATTAAAATTTTTCAACCTGTCTGTATCCCAGCATACTTCAAATCTCTTCTTAGCGTTGTGAAACACATTTTAAAGCATTTCAGGAGTTAGCTCATGCACTGCTAACTGAATGTGTTTTTTAAGCTCAGCTAAACGATTGCTCCATCTTGGGGGTGGAGGTAAAGAAAATGATTGCTGCCAAATTGAAAAAAAAGCCGTCATGGACAAATAAGAGGGGTCCAACAGCAATGAAAATAAAACTAAAAACAAAAATTAAAACTTATACACTTTTACAACATATTAATCATGATAAACATAAATAAAAGTGAGTCTTAAAAAAATGCATCCGATTTCACTCAAGTCATCACTAGTTCTGGGACACCCTGTACTAACTCGCCCGACCAAACGGGGGAGGGAACACAGGTGGGGGAACTAATTGCAGGTGGCGAGCGAAGCTTCCGGAAGTGGTCATGCAGTCAAACTCATATGACTGAGTTTTTTTGTATGAGCATTTTGCACGGATGACATAGAAAGCAGACATGCTGCCGGGTTTGCTGCGTTGCGCAGGATTTGAAACGTGAAACAACAACAGGGCACTTCTGGAGAATGGATGAATGAGTTAGTTGTGACTTTACCCAGCCGCGCGCACACGCGCATGGCCCGGTGGTGCGCGGGATGGTAACATGAAGCATCAGCAGGGCGTCGACAAAAAATTTAATGTTCTCATTTTCTCTACCAAATTAGACAGAAAGGTTTTCATGAAATATTATACGCTACTTATAATGCATAACTAGCGTCAATATTCTATCATCGGAAAATGGCCTAAAACAAACATAAAACCCAGTGCAGTATACTCAAATCTGATTAATATGATTTTTTGGGGTGAGGGCCATAGTCGGTGTTGGAATTTTTTTTTCAGTCAACAGCAATTCGAGGAGCCTGATTAATATTTGTTGCAAATTTGGAGGAAAGTGACTGGTTCAATATTCAAGTTACGGGCCTTAACGCTGCGGATGTGCTTAAAAAATGCGATTTATCTGCCCCTGCGGATGGCATTAGGCAAGAAGTTGAACATTATTTTGGTGCATGACACTCTATAGACCCTATGTAATGCATGTGTAAAAGTTCATTAAATCGGTTGGGTGGATCTCGAGTTTTGACGACGTGACAAACACGGACAGACACACATCCTGTGTTTAATATATATCAGTTACAAAATACAAGAGTTGTACCGAAAGTAATGCAAATGTGTACATAATTTTTGTATAAACTGTCATAAGCCGTCGAAATTGCAAATGTCAAACGACATTTCTAAAGTTATGTCAAACTGAAAGTATGAGAGGGGAATTCCATTTGTAAAGCTGAAAGCACGAGAGGGGAATTCCATTATAGAACAGAGATACGAAAGGGGAATGCCATTTGTAAAACTGAAAGTATTTTCGGGGCAAATGCACAATATTTTTGAAAAATATTTTCCGGATTCCTACGTCTTAGATGTCGGAGATTACGAACATGCAAAAAAAAAAAAAAAAAAAAATTAAATTTCAACCACTCTCCCCCCAATTTAAAATTTTGATTTTGTTTACTTTAAAGAGATTGTAGCGAATTGACGAACATATGCAAATCGAAATTAAATATAGACAAAAACATTAAAGTGAAAAGTATTTGTTTTGTACTTGTGTTTGCCTTAGATAATCGTAAATAATTAAATGTAAACTAAATATGCACCATTTTATGAGAAACAAACCTTAACATGTTTAATAACTAATGTTATAAAGTTTATCTATCTATCTATCTATCTATTAGCTAGCTAGCTAGATAGATAGATATGGCTGTCATCCTGGGGCTAAAAACAACAGTAACACCGTCCTCTATAGCACCGCCACATTATTTGGCAAATATATTTGATAGCTAGCTACCTACCTACCTATTTCTTTACTACCCACAAGGGGCTAAACACAGAGAGGACAAACAAGGACAGACAAACGGATAAAAGGCAAAGTTGACCTCGGCGGAATTTAAACTCAGGACGTAGCGACGGGCGAAATACCGCTAAGCATGTCGTCCAGCACGCTAACGATTCTGCCATCTCGCCGCCTTTGCACCTTAACATTAATAATAATAACATTGTTAGTCAATCGGTTAAATATCTAACGAACTTACAAATCCATCGCTTGTCTACATATTTATAGTATAGTAATACAACAGGGTAACGCCGTTAGCAGATGTTAGGATGATAAAGGTGGAGGATGAAATACTGTAACTGAATAAATTAAAGGAAGTTAGAAGTTAAAAGAAGTTAAAAACAATTAAGAACGAGTCAAGAAAGATGAAAAGTTTTTCGGAATTTTTTTTTATCTCAAATCTCGAGAAAAATCTCAAAAATCGATTAAAGGAAAAATGCTAAAAGAAAAAAATTTTTTAAAAGTTAATTCTAGAACAATTCCCCAAACCTCAAAATTCCCAAAATATCTAAAAAGAAAAAGAAGAAAAAAAATTCGTGTTTCAGAGTTTTATGGTTTAAGGATTTTACAGATTTAAAGTTTTAAAGTATAAAAAATAATTTTGAAGTTTTGAAAGGGTAGAAGTTTTGGATCAAGAAACCCACAAAAGTTTTGATGGCAATTTTTCCAATATTTTATCACCACAACCATCAGGATGGTGGGGAGCATCTTTTTAATAAAAATAGTTTTGATAATTTTTAATTTTGTTACTAATGAATGAATGAATGTCATTGTTCAGTTTTTATTTCAAGAGTGCTTGCCAATAGTGAAAGAGCCGGTTTCTAACCTAGACACAAGGCTCCTTCATTGGAATTGCAACATCAACAACAGGGTATGTATATATGTATGTATGTATGTATGTATGTATGTATGTATGTATGTATGTATGTATGTATGTATGCATGCATGCATGTATGCATGTATGCATGCATGCATGTATGTATGTATGTATATGTGCAGATTTGTATGTTTTGCTTTATGTATGTATTCTCATGCATATAATTGCGTATCTAGAGATGCTCATATATGTTTAAATGATAAACTTTTGGAAAGTTTTACCGATTTTTACTGTTCCAGTGATGGATTGGATCTGTAGTCTTCGAATTAGCTTCCTCCTTTCTGGTTTTGAGAAGTCTAATTTCTCAAGATTGGTATTTAGGCAGTGTGTTGCATATGCCAGGGTCCCAATAATTACAGGCATAAATCCGAGCTTGTAATCTGGATAGAGTAACAGTAGATTTCTCAATAGCTCAGTGTAGGTATTCTTTTTTTCACTGATCTTCGGCTTTAGAGATAGACGGATAAGTAAAGAGATGAAATACACAGATATACAGAGAGATGGGTAGTTAGATAGATGGACAGATAGGAATGTAGATAAAAAGATAGACCTTACATGTGGTCTGTAATCAGTGGATAGCCTTGTTACTAGGTGTTAGGTTAGGTTTATCCGCGTGAGCGCTTCTGGATCAAAGATCCTTCATCTGAAGTTCTTTCCATTTGCTTTTTGTAGTGGTCATTGCTGGTACTGGTTAAAGTCTCTGGAAGTAGTAGATGTAATTTCAGCAGTCGAGCCCATTCCAGCAGTTAAGGCTAGATACTTTCTTCTTAATGAAATATGATGCCTCTGTGATTCTGAGGTTGATTATTTGTGTCCCTCTCGCCAGTATACGAGTGGCGAACCCCCCCCCACGACACATTGTTGGTGTAGGTGGAATATGGCACTTGTGGAGATACCCCTTCACTCTAAGATAAAGCTATCTTTTTTTCTAACATTATGTTCATATTTAGTTGTATATAAGACAATGTTAGTTCAGTTTTCAGAGAGAAAGGTTATTTTGAAATATAGAATATTTATATATTTCATGTGTGTGTGTATATACTGTATATTTCATATATACATGTGTGTGCGTGCATAAATGTATTCCTTTTAAGAATGAATGGTAGGGAATAGGTTCAGTTAAACATCTTAAAAAGTTACAGGCTAATTCAAGTTTGTGATCATATTAACAATTATAGAAACTAATTAGTTTAAAATATTACATTTATCTATTTAATATCTTTGGTTCAGGTATTATATGTAGAAAATGCTTGTATTTGTGAAAATATGAGATTTTAAATTTGTTTACCTCGCATGCACACGCGCGTGCGTGTGCATGCATGCAAAACAAATTTTTACAAGAAAAAGGACTGTTTCTATTAAGAGATCTCGCACTATATTAAAATAAAAATGTACATTTATTTTTTTGGTTCAAACATTAGTTCTTTAATCAATGTCGAATTAATCTGAGGCATTTGTTTACAACTTTTGCATTCCGAATTAGCCGAACTTTGGAGGTCTAAAGAGGCAACACGGTTAGAGACAGCAGTTAAAAGTTTCATGATTTCATATTTGGTGCCATATTCCATCAACATTTCACTTAAGGCTTGCATAAACCACGTGCCAGCCTTTTCATCTCTGTAAGAGGCATGTTTATTACATGATGAATAAACAACCAACATATCTGCCATAACTGGAATTGTGAGTGACATTTCTTCATGGTCTATGTAATCAGCATCAGTTT
>NC_043015.1:12335233-12370233 GCF_006345805.1 Octopus sinensis | reverse complement strand
GAAAATACATTAGGAAAATCTAACCCCTTAACCCTGACTGTGTTATCTCTTTAGATTCTCTTTAAACTCATAGCTGATTTCAACAGCAATATTAACGGTTAACGGTTTACTGGTCAAAGAATAATATTCTCCTCTAGTTCCTAGATGCCTGTTGATTAAAAACCAGACTTACAGTCTATAACTCTCCTGTATAGCTAGAACCCTCTTTTTTTCTTTTTCTTCTTTTTCCCTTCTTTCCCTATTTCTCTCTCTTTTCTCTTTTTTCTTTTTCTTCTTCTTATTCTGATGTTCCTTTTCTTCTCTTTTAGTCCCCCTCTCCCCCCCCTTTTTGCTCCCTCCTCCATTATTTTTCTCTCTTTCTTTTATTCCCTTCTCTATTCTTGGCCCGATCTAGTAAGCCCTTCAGCCTTTAAGAGTTAAAATAGCTACAGCCTCTTGTGAATAGCAGTAATTTGATTAATGTGGCAAACACCTAATCATATAACAAGGATTGATACCTACCTCATTGTGTTCAACCATTGTAAAATTTATCGCCTGTGATATGAAATTCATTTCCATTTCTCTGGAAATTTACATCTACACCATTGGAATCTGTGCATATATACAAAGGATTAATTCACCCTCTCTGTAATGCTAATAAGCAGGAATTGAGACCCACCTCGTTGTAATTAACAATGGATAAATTGTCTTCTGTGAGTATATAATCCTCATCATATCTATGGAAATTCATATAGATTAGGTCACCTTCTCTGTGATGCTATCAAAACTTTTTAAAATTCTGTGATAAGACTGTACATCTTTAAAGAACTTTAATGAACTTTAGAAATCTGTTTAATTATCTACATTACTTCATGAGTATAGCCTCAAACACTAGGATGTCTAGGGAACTTACATGTTATTTAGCTGATTGAGTACGGGACTCGTTTATATGCTGTAATCTTTGCAACTTTTAATAAAACCTGTCCTTGTATGAAACGATCGTACTAAAAACCTATCCATTCTTGTTGCTTTTTTCTCGCGGATATATATATTATATATATATATATATATATAATATATATATATAACCAGATAAACACACACACACACACACACACACACACGCGCGCGCGCACACATAGACACAGAAAACATACTCCCATGACCAACTTCGTCGAAGGCCTTGACAAA
The DNA here is from genome assembly GCF_006345805.1 of Octopus sinensis. NCBI lineage: Eukaryota > Metazoa > Mollusca > Cephalopoda > Octopoda > Octopodidae > Octopus > Octopus sinensis. The sequence goes on along the minus strand of NC_043015.1, from coordinate 12,369,063 downwards.
GTGGAGATATCCATATTTTAATGTTTGAGCGGCTTTTTTCAGTACCCAGACAAAATGTCGTAGTAGATGTGTGACGCAGTTCCACCCTGGACTGAAGATAATTTGTGTGGTGGTGAAGAAGATACTTCTTTTAAGGAACATAATCAGCCTCTTATGATAAGGTGCCCTATGACTTTGTGACTATGTATGTTCAGAGAAATAGGCTTGCAATTTTTAGCATCTGCTCTGCTTTTTACTGTAAGGACAGGGCATATTATACCTTTTTTTCAACATTTTGGGAAGCTTTCTTGCATGTCTTCTAAAGAATAACCGGAAATCCAATTAGAAGTTCGAGTTCAACTCATCAACAGACTGTGTTTTATCCTCTCTCTCTTGATGTCAATGTAATCGATAATTGCCTTTTTCTTTTTTGTGGATCTACAGTGTTGAAGAACTAATTATGCTTGCTTATTTGCATACTTCCCAGAAGGGAAGCGAGAACACTTTTGAATAAATTATTATTATGACATGATATATGATACGATATGATATATATATATATACACACACATATATATATATATATATATATATATATATTATAATATATATATATATAATATATATATATATGTGTGTGTGTGTGTGTATGTGTGTATGCGTATATATATATATATATATATATATATATATATATATATATATATATATATATATATATATATATATATATATATTAGAAAGTTTGGAGATGATGTACAGGTATTTATATTAGAAGAAATGAGGTACTCAGAAATTCGGATGGTTTTATATTTACAGATATTTATTTGTATATGATATAAGTTATATGATGTATAAAAACATGTAATATACAAATAAATATCTGTAAATATAAAACCATCCGAATTTCTGAGTACCTCATTTCTTCTAATATATATATATATATATAATATATATATATATATATATATATATATATGTGTGTGTGTGTGTGTGTGTGTGGTGTGTGTTGTGTGTATATATATATATATATATATATATATATGTATGTACATTCAAAGGGCAAGACCACTAGGTAGTCGGCCGTATGCTAGAAATAGCTTGCTAATATATATATATATACATATACATCTATATATAAACAAGTAAAGAAAAAAGTTTATATGTGTTAATAAGTGCATAGATATATAAACAATATTTAAAAATTTGTTTTGCTCACTTTCATTCTGATAATCATCATATTTCGATCCTGGTAGGCACACTTGGAGCTGCATATGATGTGATAGCGAGAGAGAGAGAGAGAGAGAGAGAGAGAGAGAGAGAGAGAGAGAGAGAGAGAGAGAGAGAGAGAGAGAGAGAGAGAGAGAGAGAGAGAGAGAGAGAGAGAGAGAGAGAGAGAGAGAGAGAGAAAGAGAGAGAGAATAGCTTCTCAAGAGGAGAGAATCGTTTCTCGAAACTTGTAAATATTCAAAATTTCAATAATTTGCATTGTTTGGACTCCTTCCACGATACTACTACTACTACTACTACTACTACTACTACTATTTATTTATTTATTTATTTATTTTATTCAACGTTTATTTATTTTCCACAGTTGCATCTTTTTACAAACATTGAAGACTACGACGGAAAAATTTCGTAAGATTTAATATTGACATGTTCGTATGCAGACTGAAAAATATATAGTTTTTGAAAAAGTTGTTTGTTTGATTGAAAATTTAAGTGATTTACTTATTACATATAGAACATATAGGAATATGGTGCACACGAATATGATACATATATAACACAAAGTTATATTTAAATAGAAATCCCAAAGCGAAAACACAAACATGTACCAAGAAAGAAAAAAAGGGCAAAAAAAGAAGGAAAGGAGAAAGAAAGATAAAAAGTCATCGGTTTAACACTAAGGAGCTTTAATTGGTCCTACACCATAAGTTTCAACGGAACCCACCGAAACACGTCAACACACTGGCGGCATTACCACGGGCGATGGTGAGGCTAAGGTGCTGGAACAGCCAAGCACCCTCACAGGCATCTCCTTGCACCTCGTTAATACGAGCCGCCAACGATGACAAGAACTTCGTTGTTAGCCCCTCCAGGCGTCTCAAACGCCTCAGACTGGAAGAAATGGTTTGCTGACGAGTCCGGATACTTAAGGATGCAAGGACGAAATTCTCAGGGGGACTGAATTGATGTCCTGCTTGTGGTCAACGTTGTTGGTCTACTGAGCCTGGATGAGTTCCACAGAATGGGACCCGACATCCGTGGGGAACTGAGATGTCTCTGTGGTTGGCTCAGCGATCTCACAGGCCTTCGTGGTTTGTCTTGCTGCCTAAATGCCAGTCATTTCGTTTGTCTCACCGAGCTAAACCTAATCATCAAGTGGGCTCTGGATTGGATCAATATCTCCTCAGTTCTGGTGTCGGCGAGAATATCCAGAAGTGATGGGAAGAGACCAGATGGTCTTACCGTTTGACCCTGGATAAGAGGTTGGTGCCTTATTTGGGATTCCCATTCTGTGACTCCTTTGCTTCATCCCCAGACTCTGGATGCTGTGTTAATGGGAGGATCACTGATTCCGTCACTGAAAAATATATATCTGGAAAAAAAAAAAAAAAAAAACGAAAATCGAAAAAAAAGTGAAAATCAAATAAGTTTAAGAGAAAGAAGTAGGAAAAGATGCGAACTAAAAAAGTAGAAATCAGTTTTTGTTTTCTTTTTAAAAGTCGTAATTTAAGAGGTTTTTAAAGCATCATTGATTACACGTCTGATGAAATTACGAGTTTTAGTGCACGGGATAATTTCTGACTTTTTTTAAAGATTACTACAATTTGTTCATCTTTATGTTTTTTTCTATATTTTGACTTACTTCAGGCATTGGACTGCGACCATGCTGGAGAACTACCTTGAAGGGTTTTTAGACGAATGGATCCACCGCTGTAATCATGCTTAAAGCCTGGTGCTTATTCCATCGCTTTTTGTTTTGCTGAGTTGCTCAATTCCGGGGACGATTGTCAGGCAGTGGAGGAAGATAAACACAACACAAACACAAAGATACGCACACAGACATTGTTATATACATATAGATATAGATATATACGACATTTTCCAAAGAAGGCTTTGGTCGGCTCGTGGTTATAGTAGAATAGTGAAGCACAAGGTGTCACGTAGCGGGACTGAACTAAAGACCACATGCTTGGGAAGCAAGCTTCATACCACACATACCACACGGCAAACATGTTAATACCCAGCCATGCCATGACAAAAGAATAAACCTTGAAAAGCTTGAAATATATCCAAATTTTAACCCGTCCACTCCTCGGATAAGAGATTTCTAAATTTACAGAACCTTTACCTGGCGACGATCAATGAATTCAGTGACGAATTGTTAAGAGTTATTTCCCTTTATATTGGTTTATATGATGTGCTTCCAGACTTTTCTTTTCGGACTACTGCTTTCCCCTGCTCCCAGGTCACATTTCGTAACATTTACCTCCATAGACCTTTCTCTACTGCAAATTCAAAGTAACTGTTTTTCAGAAATAAAGCTTAATCCAGTGAACCCATTACTTTGCAGTTTTTACAATGACTAAACGTAAATTTACTTTTCATCTGTAACTACGCAGTTTTCGCATATATATGTAAATACATACATATAACACACACACACACACACACACACACACACACACACCCCACACACAGACACACACAGAGACACATACACACACAGACACACACCCACACAGACACACACACAGACACATACACACACAGACACAGACACACAGACACACACACACACACACACACACACACACACACACACACACATATATATATATATATATATATATAAGAATAAATGTTTTATATATAAAGAACGTGAAATACAGGAAGGGACAAACACGGAACACAGACAAATCATTCGAAACCTTCAATCTTCAGTCAGACACCGAATCATCATAGCAAATTTCGGCTGTTCAATTCTGATATTTGCTCCAACTCGGCCAGCCCCAAGAAAAAAAACTAAGCTGTAAGCATTAGATTTCTTGGTAGAAGACAGGAATGTGAACGCACGAGACGGATGTAAATACGAGAGACGAAAACGAAATTGAAAACGGTAACGGTTAAACAAAATATAATATAACGGTGGTTGTCATACGACTTTAGACCAACCCCCCCGTTTGTTTATATATATATATATGTATGTGTGTGTGTTTGTGTGTCTGTGTTTGTCCCCCTAGCATTGCTTGACAACCGATGCTGGTGTTTTTACGTCCCCGTCACTTAGCGGTTCGGCAAAAAGAGACCGATAGAATAAGTACTGGGCTTACAAAGAATAAGTCCCGGGGTCGATTTGCTCGACTAAAGGCGGTGCTCCAGCATGGCCGCAGTCAAATGACTGAAACAAGTAAAAAGAAAAGAAAAAGAAAGGTGCAGTCAATGAATTTGACGTCTTTCTATTTTTATTTTCAAGTCGTGTTTGCGGAAATCACGTCTTGAGTCGGATTTGATATTTTGACGTCGTGAAATTTTCCCTTGAATTGCATATAGGTGGATCGAATTAGATAAACAGAGTCGTAATACATGATATATTAAAACCAGAGACCACTTTACTTTTAGTTACTTCGATCTATTTGGGGGTTTTCAAATTGTTTTTACAGGGGCTTATCTTCGTACTTCCTGACACGCCAGCGCCATCTTGTTTATACATGTATGTATGTGCATTTGTATAAATGTGTGTGTGTGTGTGCGTAAAAATTATGCATAGGCGCAAGCCTGACTGTGTGGTACGAGAAGAGGTTGTAATAAAGGCTGCGTGTGGATCCAGAATGTTTGTTGATGTATGTCTGGATTTTTGTGCGAATATCGTCTTTTCCAATTAATTGGGTGGCTTTGTTTTTAGACGTAGCATCGAACGATTGCCTGCGTAGGAATAGCATCATCTCAGATGTGGAAACAATGCTAATCCATTGTCAGTTTTCCTTAAGCTTTGTGGATTATCAGCAAGTGTTTAGTGATGAAATATTTTCTATCTCATTCCGGAAACGAGAGTCTGTATGAAGCGGTTCTAACCACAACATATATATATATATATATATATACTAGAGGGTACCCAAAAGTAACCGGAAACGTTGTAACCGTTGTAGCTCAGGCTCTCACCGCTAGAAGCCACTTTATGCCGCCATCAGGCGTCATCGTGTCACGTCGTACTGTCACGTGGTGCGTCTTTGTTTTACAGTACTTCTCCCCTGTTCGTCGATTTTTGCGATGGCTGAAACAAATGAGCAGCGTACTTCTGTGAAATTCTGTTTTCTGCTGAGGAAAACAGCAGACAAAACAGTTGTCATGCTTCAGACAGCTTACAAGGATGCTGCCATGAGTAAAACGCAAGTTTACGAGTGGTTTTCACGCTTTAGGAATGGCCACTTGTCACTTGAAGATCAATCTCGTTCAGGGTGATCGTCGACCTCCCGAACAAATGAAAACATAATGAAGACATCATGAACTGTGCTTGGAGGATTGTCACCGAATAATTGATGAACTTGTTGATATAAAAAGAGTTGCAGCAAAATTTGTGTCTCGCTTGTTCATGGACTGAATGTGTGTTGAAATGAAAGAACAGTTAGAAGTTGATGCGGACCTTTTTTTCGAAGGTCATCATTGGTGACAAAAGGTGGTGATACGGCTACGATCCGAAAACGAAGCAGCAATCAAGTCAATGGAAGCATTCGATGTCATTACACCCCCAAAATGCGTGTTGTAGTGAACTTCATGCAGGCATGGTGTGGATTCGATCGTCGATCGCCAAATTTCACTTAACAGCTCAACAACACTTTTCCCACAGAGAAAACAATGGTTGACGCAAGTTACATTTAGCATATGGCTTTGCTAAGCCGATTTGTCTTTGCCGATTGACCCTTCTAACCTCTTCTATTTCACCAAAAGCTAGAATTGAATTAACAGATCCACAACGAAATCTATTGTTCTCAACAATATGTCTATCCTTCTGGCTGTTTTTGCATAGTTATAAATATTAGAATTTGGTAAGGCAAAAGCAGTTAGTGAACCGAAACGACTAGAGTCATGGCCACTAGCAGGCAGCTACTAAAGACACACGGTGAGAGGGAGAAAGAAGGTTACAATCAGCCAAGTATTCCCTCGACTTTATAACTTTCACTAACTCAATTTCTTTTCTCTTAAAACATTATTCTATCACTATCTGTGGTTTACTACTGCAATAAGATGTACATACATACAGACCGAAATTAACTTTCTTAATCTCGCATGCTCTTTCGGTTATATCACACCAACCCGTCGAGGCATGGCATTATATTAAGGAACGGTAAATAAATATTTCTTTACAACTTCGATCACTGTTCTTCGTTCATCTTGAACATCTGCAACAACCTAACCCTTTACAATTGGTAACTGCTAACACCGACATATGTCACAATACAAACCGTTACACTGGTGACCACTGACTCTACCTTAACAATACCGTTACAGTGTCAACGGAAGTCCAATGTCAAAACGATGCTGATTTGTTCCATCGATACGAAAAGAATTGTCAACACAGAATTTGTTCCTCCTAGTCAAGTTGTTAACATAACATTTTACTTGGCCGTTATGAAACATTTGCAAGACGCAGTGAAACGAAAATGCCCCGACCTGTAGAAAAGTGGAGAGTGGTGGTTTAATCACGACAATGCGCCCGCGTACATCGCCTTCGGTGCGAGATAGTTTTTGACTAAAAAACTTCTTTCCATTAACATCTCAAATGTAAGATTTCTCCTCTGAAGACAGCGGCCCATCTCATCCTACGATGGAGTCAATCTGCAAAAATTATTTTGGACCACCGAGCCCCCAGAAACAGCTGTTGAACTTGTAGTACTTTTCTTCAACCCCTTTAATTCTCTATATCATTTGTATTCTGTGCAAGTCGAACCCCTTTTTTATACGTATTCATACAGGGGTTGGACAAAATAATGGAAACACATAGCATCATAAGTTTGAAATATCTATAAAACCGTTAAAAACATGTTTATTTTTATGCTTTTTGATTTATTATTAGTGTTGCTTAATATGTTTTACTAAATATGTCTGTTTAAAGAAAGCTAAAATATGAATATTTACTGTACAAACAACTTAAATTTTTGAAATCACATTCAGTTAAAAAGATTTCTAAATGATTAAAATATTGTGTACGTCAAAAAGTCGACGTCTTTTTTTCTTAGAGAGTGCGAAGATTATGTGTGTGTATATAAATTAGCTGCTGAAATTTACTAACTGCAAAGTTATTTCCGGTCTCAGCACGCCGAAGTGAAGACATTTGAAAAATACATCCAAATATAATTTGTAGAACTATATACATACTCTATTTCGGTTGAGCATTTTGTATCTAGTTCTGGAAAATGTGTTTTGTAAGCGACAGACTTCGCTGATGATCTTGCAGATATTTGAGTATTTACATGCGTAAATTATTAACAAGTGAAATTATGGTACGTAGGTAATCGTTTTTTATTTCGTATATTTTCATTTGTCTTACTCATTTTTACATTTTGGCGTTTTGTTGAGAATTTCTTGAGAACACACTCTTCGTGGAAATGGCGTTTTGACGTCTATGTTTAGCATATTAGGCGTCCACTTTAGTGGTCATTCCTCTTAATTTTGTATATATATATATATACATACATTATTTATTATTTAACTGAACGCAACGCATCCATTTCCACGTATATATATATATATATATATATATATATACTAGACTACCCATGACCCGTTGGGTCACCGGGAAACTCTGAGTTTCCCACCAACGGAATTTTGCTTCGTGTTTTTTCTATGTTATTTCGCATGCTTTCAGCGAATGTGACATCGAAATCACGTGTAAACGGCTCCTTTCCCCAGAAAAGGAAATATTTCACTGCTATTTCTTGCACTCCCAGCTACCACGTAACAGGTATTTCGGGTTCTTTATCGCAAATAGCTGTTATGTAGAAGCAGCCAAATCTTTGCAGGTGAGATACTTTGAATGCATTCGGAAAAAACCTATGGAAAAAAAAACAACTATTTCACGCCGAGGTTACGAACGGGTCTTTTATGAAATATTTACCGTATTTTTAAAGTAATTTCCACTTTAAAATATTTGTTCAATATGCCAAAATTTTTTAGTGGTATTTACTTGAAAATAATTTAAAACAAGAGCACAAACCTCCGCCAAGGCAACACCAGCATGCTCTCAACAATTATCCAGAGATGGTTTTTAAAAGGAGAATAACTGAAATAAACTCGATTGCCCTCACAAACGAGAATACTAAAAATGAACCCGACCGCTCTCAAAAATTAATTGAAAAAAACAGGAAAAATTATCCAGAATCCTGTTCCAGTTGCAGATCGATCCCAAAATCTAATCATTTCGAGCCAGTCACAAGACCAAACATCCCTGAAAGTTTCATCCGAATCCATCAAGCGGTTCTTAAGATATCTTGTCCACGGACAAACAAACAAACATACAAACACAACTGAAAACAATACCTCCGCCTTCGCTAAGGCGGAGGTAAAAACATTGAAATATTGTCTGTTTAAAGAAAGCTAAAATATAAACACCTACTTAATGAACAACTTACATTTTTGAAATCACATTCTATTAAGAATATATCTAAATGATTAATATACTGTGTTTAACAGAAGCGAAAATAGAAACATTTACTGTAAAAAAAATCGTATTTTTTCGTTGTCAAGTCACAGTGTCTAATCGAAAGATAAGAGTTTCTATTCAGGATTAAGATTATTTTCGGACTATTTTCCCATTATGCACCATTTTGGATATTTATACCCCCGAAAACCTCTATTATCCCCCAAACCACTTGTTCGATTTACGCGAAGCTTGTTTTATTCTGTTCGTATTCACATTTCAGGGTAAACTTAATTCATAGCATTTTCCCATTAGGCGCCAGTTTGGCTGGGTAACATTGCAAGCAAGCAAGATTCAACCTGACTTTTAATGTATTATATATATATATATATATATCACACGCACACACATACACGCACGCACACACACACACACACACATTTATGTATGTGTGTGTTTCTTTGTGCCTGTGTTCGTCCTCCCTCTAACGCTTGACAACTGATCTTAGTGTGTTTACCGTAAATTAGCGGTTTGGCAAAAGGGAACGATAGAATAAGTAATAGCTTAGAGAGAATAAGTCCTGGAGTATTTTCTTCGACTAGAAACCCCTTTATGGCGGTTATATGGCGGCGCAATATCAGATAATCTTAGTTTGAGTATGATAAACATCAGTTTCCGAGTTCAATATTCGAAGTCAAAGATGGCTTTAGTATTCGGGAGTAGTACATACGAGTTATCTGTGTAACATGTAAAAATAATAGTAACATTCACTTATCAGTAAAACCCAGAAAATAGCGTTTACTTTTAGCGATGAGGTTAACAGTCGAGAAATTATAATCTTAAAATATTTTGCAATTTGACGTAATAGGAGACTATGTTTAAACTATTTACATTTATTTGTTTCTATGACAAAATACAAGTGTTGTACCGAAAGTAATGCAAATATAGTCATTCACTGCAGGCAAATACCAGATTTGGAATAGATGCAATGACATTCACAAAAAACTACAGGTTCCTTCCTGCGATGACATTATTGACAAGAGTAATGAGCAGAGGTGGTTGAAGAAGTATATATTTCTTTACTGCCCAGAAGGGGCTAAACATAGAGGAGACAAACAAGGACAGACGAAGGGATTGAGTCGATTATATCGACCCCAGTGCGAAACTGGTACTTTATTTATCGACCCCGAAAGGATGAAAGGCAAAGTTGACCTCAGCGGAATCTGAACTCAGAACGTAACGACAGACGAAATACCGCTAAGCATTTCGCCCAGTGCGCTAACGTGTCTGCCAGCTCAAGGAAGAGTAAACTAACAATGAAGACTAACCGTTCAATGGGAGCCCGTCAAGTACGACAACTCACACGAATCGCAAGCGAGAGGATGAATTGATTCGTGTAGACAGATGAGTAAGCATCAAGGAGCTTGCTGTACAATTGGATTGTGGTCACAATGTAGAATAGGAGATAGCGGAAGAATTTGCATATTAGAAAACGTGTGCAAAGATCAGCACTTCACCTGATGACATCCGATTTGAAGGAGAAAAGTGTGGATCGATAATTATTTTTTGAAGTTATAGGTTTTGTGATGGAAAGAAAGGCATAGGGATTACATAAACTAAGGTGGAACATCTTCTAAGAAAGAAAAATGGGGTTAATTTTATCGTTAACAAATTTACTCAGGCCATTCTCCACTAAAATTAAAGAAAAAGACAGAATAAATAAAACAATGAAATGATACAGTTCCGTGCAAAAAGAAGAAAAAAATTCTCTTTCTTGATAAATCCCAGCACGGGAAGATATATGAATAAAAATAAGAGCTTTGCCTAAATACCAGTCCACCTGAAAAGTATTAGTTCAGAAAAATATAAAGTAGTGACTGCGTGCATATGAGCCGTATTAGTAGGTAGTTGTATATAAAAACAATGTTAGTTCAATTTTCAGAGTCAAAGATCATTTTTTTTTTTAAATTAGAATGAATAAATTAGGCAGTTGTGTATGTAAAAGAACTTTATTTTATATTAAAAACCAAAAAAGTTTATGGTATTTATAAACAAAGCTTGCATTCTTATTAACAATGATAGGAAATAAATAAAAAAGGCTGCCGTGGCTTTTAGTGCAAAAATATTTACTTTTATCGTCAGCAAAAATATTGTAGTTACTACGAACGACAAAGAAATGATATTTAAACCAAACTAGTCCGAACCTTATATGAGATGTTGTTGAAGGAGATGGGATAGTAGTTGCTGTCGTCAGTTTCTTGAAGTTAGCTAGTCATAGTGTATTGCCGTTATCGTCCATTGATTTTTGTGTTGTGACCCCGCTGTGATCTGCTTCTCTCTGCTCTGAAGTGGCTAAAATGCACTGAATATATAACGCTGCTCTTGGACAGAGTCAGCAAGCCAAAGATGAAATTGCTATTAGATCCAGCTCCACAAGAAGTCTTGAATAGTTATGTGTATTGATGACATTGGTAACATTTTATCGAATCGCAATCATGTTCTTTAGGATATTTCTTTCTGTTTTACATCCGATATAGTCGTATGAATTCAATTTCAAAGTTTTGTAATTGTCAGATATTTCTGCTACTCATATTATTCCCCATTGGACGGGATGCCGGTGCGTCGCAAGAATAGTCATTTTTGCCCACTGAATAGACTGGAGCAACTTGAAATGAAATGTTATACTCAAGGCCTGTTTCAGGAATTGAAACCGGTTTAAGCACCTTATGACAACTCCACGTGACTCCTCTATTTGTAATTTTTAGAAAATTTGTGGGAATTTGTGTCTTATACGGAATTCATTCAATTAAGAAAAATAATTTTTTCTAATTTTACGAATTAAATTTAAAAAAAAAGTTTTCGATTTTTTCTTTAAAATCAGAGTTTGAAATATTGACAGTCCAAATTTTTTTTTGCTTAAATCTAGTAATAGACCATGAAATGTTTTTTATGGGGAGAAAGATATTGAAAAACATCAAATACCTGAGTGACAAAGAAAGGACGAAGGTATGAGATGGTCGTGAGATGTGCTAAAAATAACATCAAAATAGCCCTTAAATTAAATATTTTCGGTTTGGGTTTTTGCATAATCGTGTAACGGTATTGTTAAAGTGGAGTCAGTGGTCACCAGTGTAACGGTAATTGTGATGGTAATTGTGGTTGTCGGTTGTTAGCGAGTGTAACGGGTGTTGCTGTTGCAGATGTGCAAGATGAAAGAAGAACAATGATAAAAGTTGATGTTGACTTTAAATTTATTTATTTTACTGTTACTCAATATAATGCCATGCCTCGAAGGGCAAGGTGTGTATAATAATATAAGTGTTAAAGCATTCAAGGTTAAGAAAGTTAATTTCTTCTTGTATAAGTATGAGCACATTTGTAATTCTAGCAGTAAGAAAGGTAGAGACAGAGTGATGTTGTAGAGAAAAGAAGATGAACTAGTGAAAGTTAGAGAGTCGAGGGATGTTGTATCTCATAGAAATTGATTGTATTCTTCCTTGGCCGTTTGTCTCAAAAAATGGCTGTCTGTTTGTGGCCATCTCGAGTTGGTCTCTGTTCACTAACTGATCTTGGCTTTCGGAGTTCTAGTATTTATAACTATACAAAACTAGTTAGAAAGATAAACATATAGGCGCAGGAGTGGCTGTGTGGTAAGTAGCTTGTTTACCAATCACATAGTTCCGGGTTCAGTCCCACTGCGTGGCATCTTGGGCAAGTGTCTTCTACTATGTCCTCGGGCCGACCAAAGCCTTGTGAGTGGATTTGGTAAACGGAAACTGAAAAGAAGCCCGTCGTATATATGTATATATATATATGGGTGTGTGTGTTTCTCCCCCTAGCATTGCTTGACAACCGATGCTGGTGTGTTTATGTCGCCGTTACTTAGCGGTTCGGCAAAAGAGACCGATAGCATAAGTACTGGGCTTACAAAAGAATAAGTCCTAGGATCGAGTTGCTCGATTAAAGGCGGTGCTCCAGCATGGCCGCAGTCAAATGACTGAAACAAGTAAAAGAGTATATTGCAAAGACAATAGATTTCGTTGGGGGTGAGTCTGTCATCTCAATTCTAGAAGAGGTTAGAAGGGTCAATCAACCATTGCAATCAACCATTGTTTCCTCTGCAGGAAAAGTGCTGTTGAAAAGTGAAATTTGGCGATCGAGGATCGAATCCACGCCATGCCTCCATGAAGCCAGTACAATCGTATGAATTCCCGTGTATTGAACAGAAATTCGCAAAAAGTTTCTGTAAATTCTCCAAATAAAAAAGTTATGAAGGTGCTTAAACCTAAAATATGAGGTGCTTAAACCAGAATTTCGCCTCAAAGCCTAGCCACGGAGACATGGTCTTCTACAGATTATTTTGTATTGTTAACATATTTTGGTGCTATTTTTTTGTAAGGTCATGTTAAACTGAAAGCACGAGAGGGGAATTCCATTTGTAAAACTGAAAGCAGAAGGGGAATTCCATTTCTGCTTTAAGTTGCGCAAGGGGAATTCCATTCGTAAAACTGCAAGTATTTTCAAAAGTTGTCTCCCATCCTTGAGCTAGAGTTGTTTTTCACTGCATAAAATACAGAATGTACATAAAATTATCTTTACAATTTGAGAAAAACAAAAAACAAGAAACAAAAGATTGTGTGCAACAAATGGAATCTACACGAAAGTGTTCTGATAATCCTAATAAAAGATAATTTGCTTTGAGTTAGTCTTTTTCTTTCTGAAATTTTCAAATAGTAAAAGTAAGTCATGGACACCCAGTCTTTACGAAGTTGAATAATAAGAGCCTCGACTACCAAGAGAGTTGATTTCTCTGGAAATAAAATATCAATGTATCTAATCATTTCAAAATGAAAAGGGGGTACGTTTTGGTTATCTCTTCCCCATTAAAAAAAACTGCCATTAAAAATTGGGTTATCACTCACCCCAGTAAAAAATTGAGTTTATGTGGCGACAAAAGATTGGATTAAAAGAGTACTTTTGATACAGAACTTCAACAAGTTGACGTTTGGCCTTCTCAATAGGCATGGTATGATTTGTTATAAAAATGTCATCAGATTCATTAAGATGTTTAATTGCTTCAGTTTTCAAGTTTATTAATTTTTTCAGTTTAGAATGATTTGTTATAAAAATATTATGAGATTCAATACGATGTTTTATCTTTTCACTTTTCATTTTTATTAATTTTTTTCATTTTCTTTTATTGAGGGTTAAACGATTTTATTCGTTGAGAGAAATAACCAAAAGTACCGATATTTCTCATAAAACCCAATGTTTTAATGGGGGTGAGATAACCAAAAAGTACTGAAAAGGGTTCGAGTGAAATTGAATAACACTTTGGCACAAACGAAGAAACTATTAGAACACTTAAAGGATAGAAAGAAAATAATTCAGTGATACTGTGCTTTCAATAACTTTAAAATATATCAGACGTACATGGTAACATTAGGTTACATAGGCTGGTATATATATATATATATATATATGTGTGTATATATATATATATATATATATATATATATATATATATATATATATAATGTTATTTAGAGATAGTAGTCCCCATCATCACACCATATAAAAGAATTTTAATTTAATACTTACTACTCATTTCTCTGCTACACGTGTTTCTTGAGGTTCTTTTATGGTTCCTTAAGCACGCAGCGCTTTATAGGAACATTTCTTAAAATGCAACCCCAATCATCAGGCCTCTAAATAACTTTATCATAGTTCGATACTGAATATTATATTTTAATTTTAACAGATAAGTATACATATGTGTATATAGATTCGCCGGACCTTACTGTGCAAGCTATAATTTAATTCGAATAAAATAAAATAAAAAATAGAATAAAAAATTTATGTCTGTAAACATTCATATAAAATTAATAATATGTAGGGATAAAAATAAAATATATACTTGTGATGATATAATGATGAAAGCAATGACAAATAAATATATTCTTTTAAACACTTTAAAAAGAAACCAAATTAAGATTGGAATCATATTAACAATTATAGAAAATAATTGATTTAAAATGTTACATTTTAGGTCAAGTAATTATATGTAAAAGCACATACATTTTGTATTTGTATACATATATTTACGTAAAACTTTAGTGTTGATATTAAAGTAAACGGTACATTTAGTTCTTGGACTGAAACTTTAGTTCTTTAATCAATGTCGACATAATGTGAGGCATTTGTTTACATCCATTGTATTCCGAATTAGCCGAACTTCGGAAGTCTAAAGAGGCAACACGGTTAGAGACAGCAGTTAAAAGTTTCATGATTTCATATTCATTGCCATATTCCATCAACATTTTACTTAGAGCTTGCATAAACCACGAACCATCTTCATTTATGAAAGAAGAATATTCATTACTCGATGAATAAACAACCAACATATCTGCCATAACCGGAATTTTGGGTGTCCTTTTTCCATACCCTATTAAATCAGCATCAGTTTTTTCGACCCCCACATCAATCTTACTTCCACGAGATGCTTCAACAAAGAATAATTTAGGTACTCCTGTTAAAGATGGACAACACTTGGGTCTCAGGTAAGAAAACAATTCGTCTAGTTTAACAACATCGTCGTATCCACAGATAACGTCGTCCGGGCCACCATGACTCAATATTGCACAAATAAAGCAATCAATATCAGTATGAGAATTTTTTCCAAACTGCTTCAAAGCGTCGCGCATTTCTTCGACTGTTGCATCCATATAAACTTTGATATCATCTTCACGGAATCCAAGTTTAATTAATGCCTTTTTAAAATCTTCTGTATCTTTTGATGAGCCATAACGAGTTGCAAGTTCCGATCGTTTGAAATTTTCATTGTTGAAGATGTAAGCGACACCTCGCCTTTTATGCGTCATATCGTATTTATTAAAACATTTCATTAAATCCTCCCCAGTTGACTGATGAAACTGATCAGCTCTCATGGGTTCACTTACATATCGAGCATCCATAGTAGTCATTATATCAAAGAAATGACCCGAATCAGTTTCCTGGTATGATATATTAAAGAGTAAAGTTATACTTTTGTATTACAGAATCACTTGGAACAATTACCTCTTATTTGTTAATGGGGTAGATTCGAAAACCGTTGGAAAGTAGCAAAGCTCTGTATTGTTAAGAAATAATCCAATGACGAAGTAACAAAACCACGATAACAACTAAGTGTGTCTAAGTAATTCCCACATCAAGGGAGATGACTGTTCATGTACTGCTAAAGTGGCACGTTTTTAATAAGTTTCTGAAAATTCTCGAAATCCGATTTATTCCCTCAGCATGCGAAAATGTGCTGACAAACGAAACGAGCGTCTTTCTAACTGTTGCTCTTTCTTTAAAGTCATTCCAACTGAAACCATCCTTCCTTTAAAAAGCATTTAAATCATGACCATCCCTTATTAAAAAAGATTTTCCAGTTGTGACTATCCTTCTTTTTCAAAGCTTTCCATTTATAACTATCACTAACTTTTGAAGCTAAAATCTCATTCGTAGAACACTCTGCTATTCTTCTTTTATTAAAGAAAACAATTGATGATCTAGTTCGAGGTACACTATACTTGAAAAACATAAACAAAGACGAAAAAAGAACGTTCATTGGTTTAATGCGTTTCATCATCGGCCAATTAGAATTAACTTTGTACTAAGCAATTACAAAGAGCGATATATTCTAGTGTGTGTGTGTGTGTGTGTGTGTGTGTGTGTGTGTGTGTGTGTGTGTGTGTGTGTGTGTGTGTGTGTGTGTGTGTGTGTGTGTATGTGCGTACGTGTGTGTGTGTGTGTGTGTGTGTCTCTGTGTGTGTGTATGTGCGTACGTGTGTGTGTGTGTGTGTTTGTGTGTGTATGTGCGTACGTGTGTGTGTGTGTGTGTGTGCGTACGTGTGTGTGTCTGTGTGTGTGTATGTGCGTACGTGTGTGTGTGTGTGTGTACGTGTGTGTGTGTGTGCGTGTGTGTGTGCGTACGTGTGTGTCTGTGTGTGTGGGCGCGCGCGCAAAATATTGTTGCCCATTATGCTACATTCTTCATCGATTTGTAGATGTTGTTATAGATCACAGAACATTTGAAAATCAAGCAATATTTTAAACGAAATATTGAAAAGTGAAGATGGACGGTCGTGAGTGGAATGTCTTTGATCACAGACCTGCTGGATCAGAAATGAATCAGGCTAAATATTTATAAGCACCAGCAACAGAATCATCACAAAAAAAAACGGAATCTTCTGTGCGTGACCAGATAGATAAGTCCTTTACATATATAGCAACCAAATCATCATCAATACGCCTTGAGGTTACGATACCCTACACTAAGCATCTATCTATCTATCTATCTATCTATCTATCTATCTATCTATCTATCTATCTATCTATCTATCTATCTATCTATATACATCCATACACTAGCGTACCTGGGGTGGGGGAGGGAGCACGATAGGGGCGGTCCGCCCCGAGCGGCACTTTTAAAGGTGGACCACTTTTGGGTCTGAAAGTGCAGGTGTGAGAGAGGAGGAGAAAGTGGGAGATAGTGAAGATAGAGAAGAGAAAAGAAAGCAGGAGTGTGTTTTGCGGGGTTTATGAAGGAAGGGAAAGGAAAGGGGAAAAACCGTTTGAGAGGGAGTGGAGGGTAAAGGAGGCGTGGCTTTTGTATCAGTGTGATCAGACTGGTTTGAGTTTTGTAATTTTTTTTCCCATTTAGTGACTTTTCGGGTGGAGAAGAAAAGGAATTTTTGTCTTCAAGTGTTCAAAATTTCTAATTGGAAAACCAGATGTTGTTTTTGATTTTCTACAGTAAGAATCATAATTACATTCAAGGTCTTGTTTTTAATTCTTTTGCATTTATTAATGTAAGGGGAAGAGAACGGTCGTATGAATCTGGTCAAATGTTTCGATCCACAGTAACACAATGACTAGCAGTAACTTTTCTAATACTATTTAAATAACAATAACATCCAAACTCTCTCATTACACATCGTAGTGCTATTTCAATAACATTTAAACACTCAACATTTGTCCTAACTCTATTTCAGTTACACAAAAGCACAATAACATTCAAACGCTCTCAATCAGAAATAAAGTTTGTTCATAAAAATCTCAACAGATTTCGTCATTTTCTTCAATGTGATACTGTTGACCTAATCCAAAGATTAGCAGCCATATACAGTTCGTGGCCGTTAGCTAGATTTCGTCATTTTCTTCAATGTGCAACTGTTGACCTAATCCAAAGATTAGCAGCCATATACAGTTCGTGGCCGTTAGCTAATCAGCTTAAGCACAAGTGGTCAGAACATCCACCAGCCGCAGATCCAACAAAAAATTTCTTGTGTTTTCTATTTTGAGTCATAGGTAATTATAGGTTTACAATCAAGGAAGTAATGCCATTGTTGTGTTTATTTAATTAAATATCGAGTTCCAATTCGATCGAGGTTGCCTTCACCTTCCATAACACTCCTGAATCGGCAGAATATGTAGCAGGGAAATACTTGAGTTAATTTCATCAACTACATACCTATTTCTTTACTACCCACAAGGGGCTAAACACAGAGGGGACAAACTAGGACAGACAAAGCGATTAAGTCGATTATATCGACCCCAGTGCGTAACTGTTACTTAATTTATCGACCCCGAGAGGATGAAAGGAAAAGTCGACCTCGGCGGAATTTGAACTCAGAACGTAACGGCAGACGGAATACAGCTAAGCATTTCGCCCGGCGTGCTAACGTTTCTGCCAGCTACCATCGAGATCTTGTATATATAGCATAGAAATCAAGATGTATAATTTATTTAAAATAGTTTTCTAGGGGCATAACAGCAGATATGTGTTCTGTACCCTGATAAAAAAAAATTATTTTTAATGATTTTCTTTAAAATATATAGTTTTTAATGAAATTTTCACGAGGTATCGGAATTTATTGTGAAAAATGTTTCGGGTAAGGGATGGAAATCAGGTTTTTGGGCAGTTCTTCTTGGCGCAAACGTGCTTGTGTGATAAGATCTTCCCCAACCATTTGCTTCCTTGTGAGTGGATTTGGTTGATTGAAAGAAGCTCGTCATGCATATATATATCCGTTAATTTTTTAAAAAATGTATCGGAAGTTAAAGTTAACTTTTATTGAAAAAAGGCACAACTACCGTTTTATTCCACACACAGATTTTGTTGCCTCATAACTTCCAGAAAAATGGATACTTTTTAACGAATGTTTCGAATTCAGAATCACTTTCTTTGCACAACTCGGCAAACAGACAGGAGATGAGTGCATTCGCTTTGATGAAGTTCACTGTTTTAATCACGTAGTTTAGATAATTTTTTAAAACTCATCAGGCATGGTTTTCACTATTAGTGCTTGTCGATAAATCGTGCAGTGTATACCAATAGCAGTTGGGAAATTTTCCTTCCCCAAAGTCTGAAAACTGGAACGGCAGCCAAGTATCTCCGGAGCGCCGTCGGTGCACACGTCAATGATATGATCCCAGTCGATATCATGTGCCTAAAAACATTTGTCCATTTTCTTAAATATTTCTCTTGCGGTTGTTTTGGTGCTGAGGGTTTTTTCAAAACAGGAATTCGTCCTCCAGGTGATTGTTATGTGCATAACGTACATAGGCGTAAAGTTGGGCTAAGTTGGAAACCGATATCTTTGCAGCAACCGATGCTGGTGTGTTTACGTCCCCGTCACTTAGCGGTTCGGCAAAAAGAGACCGATAGAATAAGTACTGGGCTTACAAAGAATAAGTCCCGGGGTCGAGTTGCTCGACTAAAGGCGGTGCTCCAGCATGGCCGCAGTCAAATGACTGAAACAAGTAAAAGAGTAAAAGAATAATATATATAGACAGACAGACAAACACACACACACACACACACACACACACACACACTAATATTTCAGGTTTTTCGTGTCATTTCAATAAATTTGACCATTCTGCAGATAACTGTTCACTTATTTTCTGAAAATAGATTGGAGGTGGGGGCGAGTTGGTGGTGTGTTGACTTCTATTTGTAGCAATCCACGTATTTCACTGTGATATCTATCTATCTATCTATCTATCTATCTATCTATCTATCTATCTATCTATCTATCTATCTATCTATCTATCTATCTTCTTATAAAAAGCAAAGTTTGTTTGTTTGTACGTTGACAGCTGAAAACACTAAATAAAAGTGATATTTCAGGTTTTTCGTATCATTAAATTAATTTGACCATTTCGCAGGTAACTGCACTTATTTTCCGAAAACGGATGGTAGCGGTGGTGTGTGTGTGTGGGGGGAGTAGGTGATGCATTGGCTCCTATTCCTAGCAATACAAGTAATGTCTATTTAACTGTAATCTGTCTGTCTGTCTGTCTATCTATCTATCTATCTATCTATCTATCTATCTATCTATCTATCTATCTATATATATATATACATCTCTCTCTCTCTCTCTCTCTCTCTCTCTCTCTCTCTATATCTATCTATCTATATCTATCTATCTATCTATCTATCTATCTATCTATCTATCTATCTATCTCTATCTATCTATCTATCTATCTATCTATCTATCTATCTATCTCTATCTCTATCTATCTATCTATCTCTCTATCTATCTATCTATCTATCTATCTATCTATCTATCTATCTATCTATCTATCTATCTATCTCCTTATAAAAAGCAAAGTTTGTTTCTCTGTACGTTAACCAGTAAAAACACTAAATAAAGTCGATATTTTCACCGTAATGCAGTAGTTTTCAACCGGGGTTCCGCCAGTACAGTCCAGAGGTTCCGCAAGAAGTTACAAAACTGCTAAAATCGGCAGTAATTTTTAATTCTCCTGTGCAGATATGTGTGCATAAGACTATTAAATTATTGCACAGGGGTTCCTCGAGCCAGTGGAATGTTTCCTTGGGGTTCCGCTCCAGCAAAAAGTTTGGAAAGCACTGCCGTAATATATTATACAAATAGGGCATACCTATACAAGAGTACCCCACCGAATTTGTTTTTGTTTTTTATATATATAAATGGATATTTTTCAATAAAATTCTTAACAAATATGCTTTTAATGGTGTAGATTTTTTTTTCGCTCTCATCAAAGCCCAGTCATTTTAATTTTCTGAAACTCAAAGTGGATCGTGGATAGCTTATCCGCAAAACACTTTCACGTTCATCTACTATTGGAACATCTCTTTTACATGTGTTACGATTACAAGAAATCCTATTTTCGATTGGTGAAATGAAATTTGGTGATATATTGTAAATAAATGTTCAAAATTATGGTATGCAATATTGAGATGTCTTTTAACAACTTTTATTGTAAGGGAAATGAGCATTATGATACATACAAATATGTGCCTTATGAATATATTTGAGCATCGTACAGACCGGGTGGCCCGCTAGTATATATATATATATATATGTGTGTGTGTGTGTGTGTGTAAAGACATATATATATATATGTGTGTGTGTGTGTGTGTGTCTCCTCCGCTTGCCAACCATTGTTTGACAACCGATTGTGGTGTCTTTATGTCCCCGTAACTTAGCGGTTCGGCAAGAGACCCCGATAGAGTATGTACTAAGCTTACAAAAAATAAGTCCTGGGATCGATTTCTTCGACTAACCTCCCCCCCCCTTCGAGGTGTTGCTCCAGCATGGCCGCAGTCAAAAGATTGAAACAAGTAACAATAAAACAGACACTGAATTTTCTTGAAACAGATGAACAAAGGCTGACCTTCATACAGTTTTGCACCATATCCAACAGGTTCACTTCGCATTTGACATCTAAGAATTCTGCATTTTGCCTCCCCCACCCGCTTCCTTTTTCTTTCGTTTTACTCCCACCTATAATAGTCACATAGCCTTCGTGGACCCTCGACCTTTTAGGAAAAGCAGCCAAATTCCCCTTAACAATTCAACGCCTTTAAAGAAAGGTGGATGTTGAGAAAGATGACATGAACAAATGCTTTAAAGAATCAAACCACGCCTGTTATATATTTCGGAAAAATTGATAATTTTTTTTCTAATTTAGGCGAAAAAGCAGCAATTTTGAGAAGTTTTACTCTATACCGTTTACGTTACTCTTTTACTCTTTTACTTGTTTCAGTCATTTGACTGCGGCCATGCTGGAGCACCGCCTTTAGTCGAGCAAATAGACCCCGGGACTTATTCTTTGTAAGCCCAGTACTTATTCTATCGGTCTCTTTTGCCGAACCGCTAAGTGACGGGGACGTAAACACACAAGCATCGGTTGTCAAGCAATGCTAGGGAGACAAACACAGACACACAAACATGCACACACACACACACACACACACACACACACACACACACACACACACACACATATATATATATACATATATACGACGGGCTTCTTTCAGTTTCCGTCTACCAAATCTACTCACAAGGCTTTGGTCGGCCCGAGGCTATAGTAGAAGACACTTGCCCAAGGTGCCACGCAGTTCATGACAAGTATTTCATATAAACTCCAGTGAGTCGAAGAAATACTGCGAGGCATATTGTCCTACGTTCGAACGATTCTGTCAATCCATTGACCCCTTCGAAAAATTAATAGTTTGTTTTTTTTCTCTTATAAGCACAAAGACTGAAATTTTATGGTATGTGTGTGTGTAGGACCAGTTGATTACATTGATTCAGTAATCAACTGGTACTTATTTTATCGACCCCGTATGGATGACAGTCAAAGCCGACTTCCCTAGAATTTAAAATCAGAACATGAAGACATATGATAATGCTGCTAAGCAGTTTTGTCCGGTGTACTTAACAATCTCGCTAAGCTCGCCGTATTCATCGAAAAATTAAGAGAGCAATATGCGGATCTCTCCAGCACTGAAGTGTATGAAGAGTGACCTCCCTTGTAACGCTAAATCGTATGTGCATCAGATTTTTCTGAGAAACGGGACATAGGAGTTAATTTTAATACTACTACTAATAATATATAAAATATAATTAAAGGCGCAGGAGTGGCTACATCGACCCCAGTGCGTAACTGGTACTTAATTCATCGACCCCGAAAGGATGAAAGGCAAAGCCGAGGTCGACTTTGCCTTTCATCCTTTCGGGGTCGATGAATTAAGTACCAGTTACGCACTGGAGTCGATGTAATCGACTTAATACCTATGTCTGTCCTTGTTTGTCCCCTCTATGTTTAGCCCCTTGTGGGTAATAAAGAAATAGGTAAGTAGCTTGTTTACCAACCACATGGTTCCGGGTTCATTCCCACTGCGTGGCATCTTGGGCAAGTGTCTTCTGCTATGGCCCCGGGCTGACCAATGCCTTGTGAGTGGATTTGGTAGACGGAAACTGAAAGAAGCCCGTCGTATATATGTATATATATATATGCGTGTGTGTGTCTGTGTTTGTCCCCCTAGCATTGCTTGACTACCGATGCTGGTGTGTTTATGTCCCCGTTACTTAGCGGTTCGGCAAATGAGACTGATAGAATAAGTACTGGGCTTACAAAAGAATAAGTCCCGGGGTCGATTTGCTCGACTAAAGGCGGTGCTCCAGCATAGCCGCAGCCAAATGACTAAAACAAGTAAAAGAGTAAAGGTTTATGAAAAACGAATCAAAACTATAGAGTGACTTTAGAATTTCAGAAAAAATTCCCTCCCCCTTTTTCCATCACACATTCCAAAAAATAGTAAAAGAGAGAAAAGAAGATCCGAAAACTTTCCTTCGTTAATTTAGATCGTATTGTGGTAAATTACAACATAATATCGAAGAAATCTACTTGTTTCTACTGCCTTTGAGAGAACTTAAGTCGAACGAATCGACCCCCAAACTAATTTTTAAAACCCTGATACTTATTCTATCGTGTTGTTTTGCCAAACCGCTACGTTACGGGGACGTAAACACACCAACACTGGTTGCCACGCGGTGGTAGAGGACAGACACAAAGATACACACACACACACACACACACACATATTTATATATATAAATTTAATGCATAATAGAAAGATTTATCTAATCCGAGGACACACACACACATATACAATGTGTTTCTTTCAGTTTCCGTCTACCAGATCTACTCTCAAGACTTTGGTCGGCCCAAAGCTATGGTAGACGGCACTTGCTCAAGGGACCATGCAGCTTCTTACCTCACTGCAACACCTGCACCTAAACGAGTAATGTATAAATATATGTTTTATTTGTGATGCCAAAACCAAAACGAAACACGAGTTTACGACAGGAGAACAAAATAATATTACGGAGATGTACTTACATAGCAAGTGACCTGATCTGAGATCGTGTGCTGGAACGAAAACAATTGCAGCGTGGAAGGTGTTTATAAGCCATTTAAGAAACAGACAAAAACCGTTCGATTCACTTCAACATTTAAATTTAATTTGTCAAAATATTTTTGTCGCTGTTCACCGCGACCTGTTCACTGACAGAATTCCGTGCTGCATCTGAGAAAGTATCCGTTAGTTCATGATATATATATATATATATATATATATATATATATATATATATATATATATATATATATATATATATATATATATATATATATATACATATATGTATGTATGTATGTATGTATGTATGTATGTATGTATGTATGTATGCATGCATGTCATGTCATGTCATGTCATGTCATGTCATGTCATGTCAAGTCACTTTCGAGTGCTACTGGTAACATGTAACCCAATTCAACCTGTTGCATGGTCGTGTCGTCGGCGACTAAACCGGCAACCCCACCAAGCTTGCTTGGTGAGGAGGGTGTTTATTGGACACCCTGCGGGATGAAAAACAAAACCCGTCAAAGGGCGGAGGAACTCTTGAGAGTCAATGGCCATCCAATAAATGTCTTAAGGCTGTATCATGTGCGGGGACATAGAAATAATCGGACTGAATACCCGATCGCGCGGTTAAACCATTGGGAGTGAAAGACTCCTAGCCTTTGTTAGGGCATCCTTCTAGGAGAAGGTAACTCAGGTAACTGGGATAACTCCGAAATAAAACCTGCGGCTCAGTGGTTAACGATGATGTTGACTTGTTCTTCTTTTCGGATTATAGCTGCTGTTGCTTAGTGAGTGGGATTGACTCAGTGCACAGCCTTTCCTCACTTTAAAAAAAAATCTTCTTGCACAGGCATTGCACGATAACAACATTGATTAAGCTTCGCGCAATGGCCATACTCGATAACGAGGGGGCAGCCACCATGTATGTATGTATGTATGTATGTATGTATGTATGTATGTATGTATGTATGTATGTATGTATGTATGTATGTATGTATGTATGTATGCATGTGTGTGTGCGCCTGCCTATACGCATGTATGCATGTACTTACGTATGTATGTGAGTATATAGGAGAATGTGTAGACGTGCCTGTGTGTGTGTACATGTGAACGTATGTTTATGTACTGATATGTGTCAGTTCAAGTTGTATACATGACTGTTACTTTGTTGAAGGCTGTATATATACACACATATACGTGTATATAGACACACACACATACATGTGTGTGTGTGTGTGTGTGTGTGTGTATGTGTGTGTGCGTGCGTTTGTCACTCTCATCACCGTGTAACGGTGAATGGATACAACGTCTTAGATACATATATGCATATATAACCTTATACATATATACAAGTACACACAATCATATAGACACTTACACATACAAATATACGTATAATTTTAAAGTATGCACACATACGCTTATCCATCTCTACATACATACATACATACATACATACATACATACATATATATATATATATATATATATATATATATATATATATATATATATATATATATATATATATATATATATATTATGTGAAATAGAAGATGAATAATCTTGTAGTAGATTAATCAAAAGTTTAACCGATACCTTAGTAGCAAAATCACAGCAGTGAACAGCACGGTTGGAGGTACAACCATCTGGCGTTGCAACCGTGCGTTGGTGCGGATAATTGAACAATAATGTTATATATATATATATATATATATATTATATAATTAGGGCTTAGTAAAATAAATTACTTTGCCACATACTGAACTTAGTAGAAATAGCAACCAAAAAAAATTTTCTTAGCATTTCTACTACTTAAAGAAAATTTCTCTCAGATAATGTTTACTCCAGACAGCTCACGAAGGTTTGGGGGTAAATACAGAAAAATATCACAAGTACATAGATCGTTTGAGTACGTCAACGTTTCAAGATTAGCCAAATAAAATCAGCATTTCTTTCGTCAGCTCAAAATCCAAATTAAGAAATTTTGAGCTGACGAAAGAAATGCTGATTTTATTTGGCTAATCTTGAAACGTTGACGTACTCAAACGATCTATGTACTTGTGATATTTTTCTGTATTTACCCCCACACCTTCGTGAGCTGTCTGGAGTAAACATTATCTGAGAGAAATTTTCTTTAAGTAGTAGAAATGCTAAGAAAATTTTTTTTAGCTGCTATTTCTACTAAGTTCAGTATGTGGCAAAGTAATTTATTTTACTAAGCCCTAATTATATAATGTAATATTTTGAATTCGCCTTAAATGGTCCTTTTACATACTGAACACTTGGTGAAATTGATTAATTAATTAATTTTACCC
This sequence comes from Octopus sinensis, assembly GCF_006345805.1. Classification (NCBI taxonomy): domain Eukaryota; kingdom Metazoa; phylum Mollusca; class Cephalopoda; order Octopoda; family Octopodidae; genus Octopus; species Octopus sinensis. The sequence goes on along the minus strand of NC_043015.1, from coordinate 12,342,869 downwards.
TCAATTGTTGATATATATATATATATATATATAACTCTTTTCAGGGACAACGATTAAAATTCAAATTTGCTTTATTTTATTCTATTTATTCTTTTTTTTTACATGCATACATATACAATACATACATATATCTACACATACTCATATGTGCATGCATGTACATACTTATACACTAACATACACACCACATATACATCTACACATACGTACATACTTATCAAATAATGTACGCTCATACGGTTATATATAATTGCATATATGTATTTTAGTATCATGCATTTCAACATGTATGTATGGATTACCACATGTAAATGAGAGAGAGGGGTTGATAGAATGCTACTCCCGAGTGGAATCTGGATGTTACTCCATTCGGATTTTCGGTTGAGAGTGGGTTTGTATTCTTGTATACAGACAGCTTCAGTGACCTGTCTCAGCATTGCATCAGTGGGATGTGTGGATAAGATGTTTAACTTAAGTCTCCCTAAGGAGCCCTTGTGGCAGTCTACAGCATGCTGATAGAAGATGGAGTTTGGTTTCTTTTCAATGTAGTTGTCCAGATGTTCTTTGAACCTGTCATTGATACTTCTAGAAGTCTCACCTATGTATGACTCTGGGTTAGTCGCGCAAGCACCTTCTTGGCACTTAATAAGGTATACAGTGCTCTTGATTTTGCAGTTCACATGTGGTTTTGTAGAACATACTGCACAATTATTTCGCCACGTGATTCTATCAAATGGATATGATCTACATAATACAGATTTGATAGTCCTACCTGTCTTTTCTCCAACTTTGATCTTAACGCCAGTTGTGCGCAGGATTTTCTTAAATGCCTTACTTAATTCGTTCTTAGGTGTGGAATCAACAAACATTACACTGTGAAATTTCTTGTTATCATACCAAGTATTAATTTTATTCCTTTTGTTGGTGTCCCTCTCTAACCTATTCCAGAACTTGTTGCGGTATAGAGGGCATATACCGTTTTCGTCATTTCTTAGAATGCGTTCGAATTTTGTTTTCGCTCCTTTGTACACTCTGATTCTATCGTATTGTGTGTATCCGGAGCGTTGCATTCGGAATATGTAGTGCTGGATGTGTTGTCGTTCTTGTAGTTGGCATAGTGGGGATACACTCCTCATTACTCTAAGTCTGCCACTGGGATGTTGAGCTTGGTAGTATTCGACATCGCCGAGTCACTACGGATTACCAGTGGATTAGCCATAGGTTTACAATAGTGTGAGTGGAGCATACAGGGTTTAACAGTTCCGTTAACCATAGTATTTTCTATCCACAGCTCAGTATCTAGGACAGGTAATCTATTACTGGGGTGTTTAGAGGGGTAGTCTACGGTAACTTTTATACTGCTATGGATAGAGTCAGCTATGTGTTGTATAGCTGTCATCACCTGTTCTTCATTTAGTAGAGTCTATATCTGTGTCTGTATTACTATTACGTTTCACGACAAGGTTAATGTCGTCAACGTATCGAGAGTACATAGCTAAGTGGATGTTACGGGTCGTTAGGCAGTGTTCAAACTGTCTGTCCCACCATACCATGAAGAGGTTAGCAACATCACCGGCGATCCCTACTCCAATAGCACCGCCTTTCGTCTGTTTATACAGTTTGTTGTTCAACTTTAAAATATGGGTTTTAAGCGTTGTTCTAAGGCTGACACCGATAGCATGTGCGATTGTAGTTCTGATGTCGTGTGCATCTGAAGGTAGGTAGTCTGGCTTCGTCCAGCCCTGCCAGCGTTCACAGTGGGTCCTTTTGTATGCTGAGGTAATGGTAGGTTGTCTACCTCGTTTGTTACGGGTGGGACAAGCATATAGAAGATTTTAAACGCAACGTATATTACTATCAGGGAGCAAAAACATTTAGTTAATTTATAAGTATTTAACCAAAAGAAAAATACTTTAGTTAAAAAACTTTGGTTAAATAGGTGGGCTGATTTGGCTGTTACCTATATTACAACAAAGCCCATTTAATGTTAGATGAAACCTTTTGTGTACATATAGATATATATGGGTTTTTGCCGAGGGATTAGAGATATGACTGCATATATCTTCGTGTCGTGAGAGCAGAGAAGATTCTGAGTTCATTGTCGACAAACGATTCCTTTTAACTCAGGCTCGGCTGCGACCACTAAAACCTGTCTTTTCATGGACCCCTGTTCCCTCTGTCTGTCTCCTGATTTTGGCGCGCATCTCAGTTTGTAGCCCTGTTGTGGCCAGAAATTCGTCGAAAATTCTTTCGATCACATAATTGCAGCCGAGTTCAAGTAAGTTGCCTGATAGGCTGTGACCCATTTCTCGTTACTAAGCTATCACAGTTTCAAATTTAAGCCCCGCTGTAAACTTAAAATAATCCTTTCTACTGGAGGCACATGGCCTAAAATTCGTGTGGAGGGGGCTGCACCGATCCCGAAAGAATGAAAAATAAAGTCAACCTCGGCGGAATTTGAACTCAGAACGTAGCGACGGACGAAATACCGCTATACATTTTGTCCAACGTGCTAACAATTCTGCCAGTTCGCCGCCTTAATTGTAAGATATAATAATGTGTAAGTCAACAAATACATGGTACATTGGGCAAGTTTCTTCTACTACAGCCTCTGGCCGACCAAAGTTACGAGGACGTAAACACACTAACATCGGTTGGGTACTTTTTGGTTATCTCATCCCCATTTAAAAAATTGGGTTATCTCCCCCACCCCGTTTAATGAAAAATATTGGTACCTTCAGTTATCTCCCCCACCTAAAGAAATTGTTTAACCCTCAATAAAACAAAAAAATAAGGAAAAATTGATAAGCCTGAAAAAATTAATAAACATGAAAACTGAAAACATTATTCATTTTATTGAATCTAATAACATTTTTTTATAACATGCCTATTGAGGAGGCCAAACGCCGAGTGGCTGTGTGGTAAGTAGCTTGCTAACCAACCACATGGTCCTGGGTTCAGTCCCACTGCGTGGCATCTTGGACAAGTGTCTTCTACTATAGCCCCGGGCCGACCAATGCCTTGTGTGTGGATTTGGTAGACGGAAACTGAAAGAAGCCTGTCGTATATATGTATATATATATATATGTATGTATGTGCGTGTGTCTGTGTTTGTTCCCCTAGCATTGCTTGACAACCGATGCTGATGTGTTTACGTCCCCGTCATTAGCGGTTCGGCAAAAAGAGACCGATAGAATAAGTACTGGGCTTACAAAGAATAAGTCCCGGGGTCGATTTGCTCGACTAAAGGCGGTGCTCCAGCATGGCCGCAGTCAAATGACTGAAACAAGTAAAAGAGAGAGAGTAGCACTTTTAATCCAACCTCAATTTTTTAGTGGGTCGGTAACCCAATTTTTGAATGGAGGCGAGTCGGTTGTTAAGCAAGGGTGGGGGAACAAACACAGACATACAAACATACACAAACACATAAATATATAATCTCCGTATTTTTCCACGTAGATTGAAAAGAAAAATTCGAAAATGAGTTAAAAATTAAAAAATTTTAAAAACGTGTTCTTTTTTTTTTTTTCATATTTGGAATCTCCGTCATCGAAAACATAGGAATCCGGTGCGGAAAAAAAATCGGAAAGGTTGGTTCCGGGGTTAGGGGTGACTGTGCACCAGGTTCGCCAAACAATGTTAGTTGAATTTTCAGAGTGAAGAATTATTTTGAGATTTAGCATGAAAATATAAGGCACTTGTGTCCTTATTGAAATTTACGGTAGAAAATAGTTTTAGTTAAACGTCTTAAAAGTTAGATGATATTTATAAAATCAAATTAAGTCTGTAATCATATGTGTTCCTTTTCATCCTTATACATATATATATATATATATATATTCGTATAATGTGTGCGTGCATCAGAAATTCTCACTGTATTTAAGGATCCCATATTACAAATGTTCTACGGTTCAAACTTCAGTTGTTTAGTCAATGTCGACGTAATGTGAGGCATTTGTTTATATTCATTGTATGCTGAATTGTCCGGAATCCGGGAGCCTAAAGAGGCAACGTACTTAGAGACAGCGGTTAAAAGTGTCATGATTTCATGTTCAGTGCCATAATACGTCAACATTTTACTTAGAGTTTGCATAAACCACGAGCCTCCTTCTTCATTTCCGAAAGAAGGATATTTATCACACGATGAATAAGCAACCAGCATATCTGCCATAATTGGAATTTTGGATGACGTTTTTTCAAATCCATAGGAAGCAACATCATTTTGTTCGACCCCACAATCCATCTTACTTCCTCGGCATGCTTGAATAAAGAATAATTTAGGTATTCCTTTTAAACATGGACAACGATCGGGTCTCAGATAAGAAAGTAATTTCTCTAGTTCAGTTTTATCGTCGTATCCATAGATTAGACCTTCTGAGTTACTATAACTTAGTATTGCACAAATAAAACAATCAGAATCAATATCAGTATTATCTTTGCCAAACCTTTGCAAAACCCCAATCATCTCTTCGGTACTTAAATCTGTATTAATATGGATATCTTCTTCCTGTAATCCAAGTCTTATTAATGCCATTTTAAAATCTTGTGCGTCTTTTGATGATCCACCACAAGTAAGTTCCGAGTGTCTGAAAGTTTCATTGTTGAAGATGTAGGCGACACCTCGCTTTTTATGTGTCATATCATATTTATCGAAGCATTTCAATAGTTCTGCTTCGGTTTGTCGGTCGTCGAAATGGTCGCCTGTACTGTCACTCCGTTTTCTCCTTTTTTCGGGTACGGCATCCATGTCAGTCATTGCAGCAATGAAATGTCTTGAATTTAGTTCCGGGTTTGATAACTGAAGCAATAGTTTCTGCCGCCTCGCAACGACTGCCCTCAAATCTCACCTTCAAAACCAGAAAACCCACTTGAGAGCTTACGTGAAATAATTTTCATGAAAATGTTTGTTTCCTATTACGGAGCCTTTGAAAATATTCTCAATTGCGTAAGACCTCAAAATGACACACGTACAACCCATGAGCTTTCTTATCCTCCTCCCATTTCATGACAGTTGGCCACATGTTTTTAAGCTGTTCACGGAAACAGCCGAACTGATGTTTTGAATTCGTCGAGTCATATCGAAGGAATGTCCAAAATGAAAGTAGTATTTAAATTGTTACAAATAAGAATTAACCAAAAGAGCAATTGGTTCTTTTCACTTTCACCGGCAGATTGAGAAATTAATTTTTTGTAACTAAACACTTTCAAACTTCGGACACTGGAAGATTGTGTTATATAAAACATCTTTTACTCTTAGCGTTATTGAGAAAAATTTCTATTTACGAAGTTATTTCGTGTTAAAGTTGTCGTATTTCGGTAATTTCAACCAATCAATGACGTGTATTCAGCTGAATAAAATTACTGTTGTTTGTCAACAACAACTATAGGCGGTGTATATTTCGTTTGTCTCTGTTATTTATGTCATATTTCATCTCAGTTACGTTCGTAATTATAATTATAATTACATACCGAATTTAGAAATAGGAGTTAAAAATTCATTTTCGACTACTGTAAGAATTTTCACGACCGTAACACACTTATTTACGTAGGCAAAGAGAAAAACAATGAATCAACACGACTCTGATTAGCCACAGACGCGTTTCGAGATTTAAGCGTTTTTAATTACTTACTATATATATATATGTATGTATATTGCCACTCAGCCAACAGAAATGAGTAGTACCTGTATTTCAAAAAGCCGGGCTTGTCACACTCTGTGTCATGCTGAATCTCCCTGAGAACTACATTAGAGATATGCGTGTCTGTGGATTGCTCAGTCACTTGCACTTTAATTTCACGAGCAGGCTGTTCCGTTGATTGTATCAGCTGGGACCCTCGTCTTCGTAACCGACGGAGTGCTCCTACATACATACATACATACATACATATATATATATATATATATATATATATATATATATATATATACATACATATATATATATATATATATATATATATATATATATATATATATATATATATATATATATATATATATATATATATATATATGTCTTGAACAGATCATCAGAGGCATCGAATGGCAAGGTGGTGCCAACATCAATGGCGAGCTCCTCACTCACCTCCGTTTCGCTGACGACATCGTACTCATCGCTGAAAACATGGATCAGCTTCAGACCATGCTGACGGAGCTCGACATCAAAAGTTCTGCAGTAGGTCTCAAGATGAACCGCATGAAAACAAAGTTCATGCGGTCAGACAACGTACCAACAGGTTGAATGGTGATCTCGGCAGTGATGAAATAGAGGAGGTGAGAGAATATGTCTACCTGGGACAGGAAGTAAATATGTGCCGGGATATCGAAAAGGAGATCTCACGGAGAGTAAGGGCCGGATGGAAGGCGTTCAATGGCATAAGGGATGTGCTCAAGGGAAGGTTGGACAGGACCACCCGCGCCAACCTCATTAACAGTGCAGTTCTGCCTGCAATGTTATATGGTAGTGAAACATGGGCTACCACAAAGAGAGAAGAGCAAAGACTGATAACGGCTCAAAGAGCCATGGAAAGGTCAATGCTTGGTATTTCGTTGAGAGAGCACATAAATAGCAACATCATCAGAAAGAAGTCCGGCGTGAGAGATGTCATCCCAGAGTATAGATGGGCTGGACACGTCGCCCGGCTTACCGATAATCGATGGACGCATGCAGTTGTCGAGTGGTACCCGCGTGATCGGAAAAGACCAACCGGAAGACCTCCACGATGGTGGAGTGACGATTTCAAGAGGACGATTGGGATCACGTGGATGAGAAAGGCACGATCCAGAGAGGAGTGGACAGCGTTCTGTGACCAGCAGTGTCAAATGGACGCCTGACGGACTGGTCGGTCAAAGTGAAAGTGAAGTGATATATATATATATATATATATACTAGCAAAGATACCCGGTGTTGCTCAAGATTAAAATGGTATGTTTTTTTATTGCTTTACTTGTTTTGGTCATGCTGGAGCACCACCTTTAGTCGAATTTATTCCTTGTACCCCCTTGCTAGGAAGACGAGCTTATGAGAGGAGACCGTATAAGCATATTTTGTCTTCAGGAAGGTAGTGGGCAGAAAGATAGCGGCGAGCTGGCAGAAACGTTAGCATGACGGGCGAAATGCTAAGCGGTATTTCGTCTGCCGCTACGTTCTGAGTTCAAATACCGCTGAGGTCGACTTCGCCTTTCATCCTTTCGGGGTCGATTAAATAAGTACCAGTTACACACTGGGGTCGATACAATCGACTTAATCCGTTTGTCTGTCCTTGTTTGTCCCTTCTGTGTAGCCCCTTGTGAGCAGTAAAGAAATAAGAAAGATAGATTTCTTTCGTCACCTGTCAGCAACGAGAGAGTCGAGGAGGAGGAGTGAAAGAGAGGGAACGGTGAAGAGGAGAGGAGAATTTTAGGGAAGGGTGGAAGAGAAAATCAGAAAGGATGAAGAACAAGAGAGGGAGAGAGATAGACAGAGAAGAGATAGAAGAGTGCGCATCGTAATTATTAAGATAAAAATGCGTGGCATTTGATCATATAATATATATATATATTTTATTTTATTTTTTTTTTATTTAATCTAGTTTCAGCTCACAAGCTGTGGCTATGCTGGGGCACCGCCATTTGGTGTTGCTCCATGATTTTACT
>NC_043015.1:12180233-12330233 GCF_006345805.1 Octopus sinensis | reverse complement strand
TTTCAAAATTACAATTCCAGCGGGTTGAAACAAACCCGAGCAACGCCGGGCGATACTGCTAGTATATATATATATATATATCTCATCATCATCATCATCATCATCGTTTAACGTCCATTTCCGTGCTAGCACGGGTTGGACGGATGGCACGGGTTGGATGGCCAATATATATATATATATATATATATATATATATATATATACACATGCATACATACATATATAAATATATTTATTTCTCAGCAGATGGAGTACTTTTTTGTTGATCTATCATTATATATATATATATATGATAGATAGATAGATGTATACATATATGTGTATGTGTGTGTATGCATACATATATATATATGTATATATATACGAATATATATATATATATATATATATATACACACACATATATAATATATATACATATATACACATACAAATATATATTTACAAATGTATGTATGTAAGTCTGTGTCTCTGTGTTTGCGCTTATCACATACCATTGTGTGACAACAAGTGTTGGTTTGTTTATTTCCCCATAATTTAGTAGCTTTGGCAAAGAATTAAAAAACAAAACAAAACATAGAAGGAGAGCTAGGATTAATAAAAATAAGTACTGGATTCAATGTGTTCAGCTAAACACCCTGAGGCACAGCTCCAGTATGGCTGTGGTCTAATAACTGAAACAACTGAAAAATAAACATGCTCCTAGCAATTATTTCAATTTCTTTAACAAGGTCAATATTATTACAGGAAATGTAAACTTGTTTACTCTTTTACTCTTTTACTTGTTTCAGTCATTTGACTGCAGCCATGCTGGAGCACCGCCTTTAATCAAGCAACTCGACCCCGGGACTTATTCTTTTGTAAGCTCAGTATTTATTCTATCGGTCTCTTTTGCCGAACCGCTAAGTAACGGGGACGTAAACACACCAGCATCGGTTGTCAAGCAATGCTAGCTGGACAAACACAGACACACAAACATACACGCACACACATATATATATATACATATATACGGCAGACTTCATTCAGCTTCCACCTACCAAATCCACTCACAAGGCTTTGGTCGGCCTGTGGCTATAGCAGAAGACACTTGCCCAAGATGCCACGCAGTGGGACTGAACCCGGAACCATGTGGTTGGTTAGCAAGCTACTTACCACACGGCCACTCCTGCACCTGTTTGTTATTTTCTTTGAAAAATTACTTTCATTATCAATTCCAAGAATTTATCATGCCCACACCTATTTATGTATAAATGCATGTAAGCTTGTGTGTGTATGTGCATGTGTGCATGCGTGTGTGTGTGTATTTATATTTATGCTTGTCTCTCCATTTTGCCTTGACAACTAGTGTTAGTCATTTCACTGAATAAGATCTGCAGAGTATCGGGATCAATTTTTTTATTATCTAAAACTTTCCAAGCTGACACCCAACATGACTGCAGTCTAGTGACTGAAAGAGGTAACATAAAAGATATATATTTACATTATGATTATAATCATGTATTTTAAAGAATATCTAATGAATGTATATTAATATTGTTTTTCCATATACTTACATTATATGCTTTAATCTATCCTTATCTACATTATCAAATTATATTAATTTTATCTTACATCATAACCTATTTACTTATATATATATGAACCTTTAATCTTTAATTTAATAATTTTTTTGTTGATATCAAACTCTATATTATGTAAATTCTGTCTTTATAAATATATGAATTTCCTTTCTTTATACTAAAACTATCTAATAATTTAAAGTATACTAGCCATCTCAATATGGCTAACCACTAAGGGTGGGTGTTACTGTAGCTTTTAGCCCCAGGAGATCTCCAGCTGGCTTTAGGCACACTTCTGTGCACTTATGTTATTTTCAAAGGGAGGTCATCCCTCCCTCGTCAACCTAAGTGACACGCACGGACTGCAGTTTCTAGGTATTTGCCTGTCTTCGGCGTACGGCAGTCACCGGTTTACAATGAAAGGGAGACCTGTTTGCAAATACTTATTGTTTTTCTAGAAAGTGTGCCTAAAGTCAGCTGGAGACGATGATCTCCTGGGGCTAAAAGCTACAGTAACACCCACCCTTAGTGGTTAGCCATATTGAGATGGCTAGTATACTTTACGTTGTCGAGCAGTTACTGTTTACATATCGTTCAGAGATTTATTATTGCTATCTAATAATTATTTCTTGAAATCTTGATGGATCTCCCTTCTCATTTTGGTGGACTGTTTCATTTCATTGGTTATGTTGATTTTGTTCCCATTTGTCTTCCATACTTTCTGCGAATTTTAAAAAAATACTTATACCTTCAAATTTCTAATTTTTAAAATTTAATATTGTGCACATTTTCTTGTTGATATCAATCCCTATATTTCATAAATATCGTCTCTAAATACTTTTATTTAGTTTTAGTTCATCATCATCATCATCATCATCATCATCATCATCATCATCTTTTCTCTATGTTTGCGATCTTTTATTTTCTCGATTTTTATTAAGTATATTTCTTTTCTTTTGTTGTACTAATAATATCTATTAGTTACTTTTATATATAGCTAAAATTCCCTTCTATTTATTAGAAAATCTTCTCAATTTATATCAACTTTATTATGATTGTCTTCCATAATATTTTAAAATTTTGACTTACAATTCCTATAGGAACAGTACATCAAGAATCTATTATTTAAGAAAGACTTTCTTTCACCTGAAGGCATAGCTTAAATTCTGCATTATTTTGAAGGATTTTTGCATTTTGCATGAATGCAGGCATGTAAATAATTTATTTATCAAATCATCATCATCACCATCATCATCATCATCATCATCATCATCATCATCATCATCATCATCATCATCATATCATCATCATCATCATCTAATGACCATTTTCCATAGTGGCATGGGTTGGACAGTTTGACTGAGGTCTAGAGAGCCAGCGGATGCACCAAGCTCCAATCTGATCTGGCTATGTTTCTACAGCTGGATACCCTTCATAATGCCAAGCACACTGAGAGTGTAGTGGGTGCTTTATACGTGCCACTGGCACAGGAGCCAGTAAGGTGGGTCTGGCATCGATCTTGTTCAGATAGTGCTTTTTGTATGCCACTGGCATGGGAGCCAATCAGAGGGTACTGGCATTGGCCACGTTCGGATGTTGCATTTTGCATACTACTGGCATGGGAGCCAGTCAGGTCGACCTAGCATCGACCACATTCAGATGGTGCTTTTAATGTGCCACTGGCATGGGAGCCAGTCAGGGAATACTGGCCACAGCTATGATTTTGGTTTTATTTGACTCAACAGGTCTTCTCAAGTATATCATATTGCCTGACGCATCAAGGGTACTCTTAAATGGGATGGTCATGCAACACTGGCATCAGCCATGGCTGTAATCTCACTTTACTTGCCGGATCTTCTCAATCACAGCATATCTCCAAAAGTCTCGGTCTCCTGTCATCGCTTCTGTGAAACCCAATGTTCGAAGGTCATTCTTCACCACCTCATCCCAGGTCTACCTTGATCTACCTCTTCCACAGGTTCCTTCCAAAGGAGTGGTGCTTCCTCACACAGCTGTCCTCATCCATACATAACACATGACCATACCAGCGCAGGCGTCTCTCTTGCACACTACATTTGATGCTTCTTGTGTCCAGCTTTTCTATCAGGGCGCTTACACTCTGTTGTGTATGCACACTAGCATTACACATCCAGTGGATCATACATGCTTCATTTCTTTCAAGCCTACGCATGTACTCAGCAGTCATGGCCCATGTTTCACTGCCATGTAGCATTGCAGTTCGCACACATGCATCATACAATGTATCTTTCATCCCAAGCGAGAGGCCCTTAGTTGTCAGCAGAGGTAGTAGCTCCCCAAACTTTGCCCAGGTTACTCTTATTCTAGCCACTATACACTCAGAGCAACCACCCCCACTACAGATTTGATCATCTAGGTAGCGGAAGCTATTAACTACTTCTAGTTTTTTCCCCCTGGCATGTGATGGAATCTGTTTTCTGAGTATCTTGTGTTTATTACTCCTGTGCATCTTCCACACACAAAAACTATCTTCCCAGTTAACCTTCCTTTGATATTGCTGCACATTTTATGTGTCTGTAGCTTACACCGGGTGCATCGTATGGAGTTTCTACCCACACCTTTTCTACAGATCAAGCAAAGCCATCTACTTGAAGGGATTTGTGATTTGTCAGCCTTCCTACTTACTAAAACTTTGGTTTTTGCTAGGTTAACCCTAAGGCCTTTTGATTCTAGACCTTGGTTCTTAAATATAAATTATTCAAGTGATATTAAGTTATGAAGCAATTTGTCATGAAATTAGAATTTTCTTACTGTTAAATAAAATTTAATCAAACTATTTCTTTCTTCATTTGTGACTTTATATATATATATATATATATATATATATATATATATATATATACATACATGCATACATACATTCATACATAGATGCATACATACATACATACATACATACATACATACATACATACATACATACATACATACATACATACATACATATATATATATATAAATATATATATATGTATGTATATGTATGTATTGTATACATACATATACAGATATATGTATAAATATATATATACATATATAGAGGTTATGAGAGGTAATGGTGTCAGTGAGACCCAAAGGTGTCAGGTAATGCTGAATAAGTGCTATGGATGGACCATAGTTGAGTTCCAGATTCGGTGATCATGCGAATAAGGGGTCCACATGCTGTCATATATCAGCATGTGTGTATAAAAAAATAAATAAAAAAAAGAAGAAAAAATAAGAAGAGAGGAACGAATTAAGGGAGCCAGTTAGAGATAATTTGAAAGTAGGAATGGGGAGATAAGGGTGATAGAGAGAGAAAGGTATTAGAGTGTAAAAAGATAGCAGGAATGGGGGCGGGGTGATAGAGAGAGAGGTATAAAACTTAAAGGATTGTCAATTGTGCAGTGATAGAGTCTAAGTGATGGGCCAGAGAGAAGGGTAGTAGTATGGAATGAAGAATTTAGGAATTTGGGTGGTTGGACAGGTCAGTGTTTAGTAGTAGAAGAAAATATATATGTGAAGATGTATACATATGTATATATTAAACATGCATATATAAATTTATACAGATGTTTATACAAATCAATGTCTACATATACAGCTCTTACTCATTTGCATATGCACACATGCGCACCCATATATATGTGTATCTGCATGTATTATTGCCCCTGTACATGCAGGTATATATACCTTGCCTGCATACATACATTCACACATACACACATACATACATACATGCATACACACATACATACATATACGCACACATATGCATGGATGCACATACATATGAATATAATTAGATGGTTGTGATACTCAGGTATGAGTGAGGAATTAGATAGGGATTAGGAGTTAAAGTGTAGTTTTATAATGTTATTGGGATTACCTAAGGGGTATTGTGGAAATGTACTGTATGGTCGTTTAGGCATTTGGATTCGTGGTAGACTTTGAATGTATGAAAAAAGCAGTGGTTGCATGTGCTTAGTGCCTCATTATGTTTATTTAGCAGTGCTGGAGAGTTGTGCTTTAATATGTGAAGTGCCTCCTACAGGCAAAATTTGCAGGTTGAGTGTTGACCTTGGTAGGGTATCCCTGAGTCCAGTATGGACCATGATAGAGTATAGGGTATAATTTGTATTTTTGAGATGATATATGTGGTTGGCGAGTGTTGTAGATTTACTATGTTTATCGTATCTAAAAGAATGGAGGTGAGTGGCATATTGTTGCTTAAAATTTTTGGTTGTGTCCTTAATCTATTACACAACTCTACAGCCATATACATAGGATCAACCCTATATGGCTGACTAGATTATAGCCTACACCGTTAGATATTTTAAGCAACTCTGCAGTGATTACTGATGGGTTGGGGACTTTCCCTGTCTTCATACCCTTAATTGCTTTATCTACTAAGGTACTATCAATTCAGATAGCTGGTTTCTCTATTGGATTGACATTTGGCAGACTCTCTTTCTTCCATTCATTCCCTTCATTTAGCAATCTTTCATTGTGGCATCTCCAAGTCTCTCTCATTAAATGCAAGTGAGCCACCATCCATGCGGACACATTAGTTTACATAATAAAATAGCAATAAATCAATTAATGAATGCAACAGCAATATCAAAATGTTACATAAATTAAGAAAAAAATATTTCTAACATTATTGTCTTTAACATTCAAAATAGGCAGATCGTCAAACAAAATGTCTTTTGGTATTTAGCTACATCCATTTAGCAATCCCATCATGCTGCAGTTTTTTTTTTCGTTTTTTTCATTTTTTTCATCATTCTGGAATTGGTAAAAAAAGCATCAATCAAATACAGAAGTTGTTTTAATTAACAACACACCTCCCCCAGAATAAGTAGCTCTGTTCCCATCATAATTTGCAAAACATTGATATATTTATTTCTTTATTGCCCACAAGGGGATAAACATAGAGGGGACAAACAAGGACAGACAAAGGGATTAAGTCGATAACATCGACCCCAGTGCGTAACTGGTACTTATTTAATTGACCCCGAAAGGATGAAAGGCAAAGTCGACCTCAGCGGAATTTGAACTCAGAATGTAACGGCAGATGAAATACCGCTAAGCACTTTGCCCGAAATGCTAATGATCCTACCAGCTCGCCGCCCTCAAGACATTGATATGTTTTAAGGAGCAATATCACAATAGTATCATACAAGCATCCTTAAACATCAGAATCAAATTGTTATTTACAAACAGCTCTGTTACAATCTCACTGTGATGTCTGCTGATGTAACAACTCCCCACATTCCACGGCAATTAGATCAATGTGGCAACTCTTGTCAAAAGACATCATTTTTCACTTTGATTATATTAAGTTTAATAGCCATACAAGAATTTATTTTTAGATGCTGTACTGTGGCAAACTTCTTTGTTCCAGGACAGTGTGTTTCTTATAAGGTGGGACCCCCACCCTCCAGGGCTGGTTGTGAGGACAGAGAAGTAGATTAATTACCATGTTTAAAATTTTCGATGATTTGAAGCTTTTCAAAAATTTGTCCAATTCCATATCAAAGAAAGATTTCTATGATACACTGTGTCTTTTGACTTTTTAATAAAAGAGGGTGGGAGTGAGGTGGGGTAGGGTGGCGTAGGATTTAACTCATTGTTTCTAGAAATGGTTTCATGTTTGTCAGTCTGGGAATTATTGTGCTAGGGAATATTTTGGATTTCAACTATTCTTTTATTCTTTTACATGTTTCTGTCATTTGATTGTGACCATGCTGGAGCACTGCCTTAAAGGGTTTTAGTTGAAGAAATCAACTCTAGGACCTATTCTTTGTAACCCTAGTACTTACTTTATTCATCTTTTTTCCTGAACCACTATGTGAAGGGGACATAAACACACCAACGTCGGTTGTCAAGTGATGGGGCGGGACAAACACAGACACATACATACACACATGGACACACACACACACACGCATACACACACACACACACACACACACACATAAACACACACAGACATACATACATTTATGACAGGCTTCTTTCAGTTTCCATCTACCAAGTCTACTTACAAGGTTTTGGTCAGCCTGAGGCTATAGTAAAAGACACTTGCCCAAGGTGCCGTGCAGTGGGACTGAACCCAGAACTATGTGGTTGGGAAGCAAGCTTCTCACCACACAGTCATGCCTGTGTCTAAATTGTTGATATTTTGTTTTGTCATTGTCAAAGATGGAAATATATAATTGTATTAAATAATTTTAAATTTTGCTATTCAGTATGATTACTGAGAGATTTGATGATGATTTCTAGCAGGTTGAGTTGTGACTGTTGAGAGGCTCCATTGTGAGAGTAACAAAAAAAAATTCTACAGTATCAAACATGTTCAACAACACACATATCTACCTATATTAAAGAGGAAAAAAACTTGCACACTTTGGCTTTGGTAAGGATTCAATGGCACTAGACGTGCTAGGATTGAGCTGAAAATTTACGCACCTATAGAGGGCGTGATGTAGTTATGGCCAGAGTAGGTTTCAAGTCTCTATTTCGATAACAAAGGGTTAGGGTTTCTCTCTCTATATAAAGCTGAAGTTGTCTGTGTTTGGCAGGTTTGGTAACCTTCAACTAACACTATCTCCTCTGAGACCCTGCGGTGCAAGTTGACCAAAATTGAGACTATAATAGAAGAAGGCTTACTCTTTCTTCCATAGAAGAAAAAATTCAAATCGGACTATGTTAAGACCAAAAATTATTTACATTAAAAAGGTACTTTTTTTCTATGAAAATCCCTACTTTTTACGATTTTTTTACTGCTGTGTCGCCATTTTCTGGTGTATTTCAACCAGAAAAATGTTCACTTAAAGAGAATAACAAGCTACATAATGCAAGATTTTTACTTTTCGAAAATTTCAATTCTAAAGGCTCGAAACAAACCTGAGCAACGCCGGACAATATGGCTAAATCAAAGGAAATTACTACTATTCTCTTCAAACTTTGCTTTTGTGACCTGGTCATCAATGTTTTGAAACTGACTTATTTTCCATTACATTTTAGACAGATTCAGTGTTGAATTGTTGAAGCAGAAATATTGTTGTAGAAAATATTCTGCTCAATACCACAGATTTGCTTTTCCTTAGTGGCTAACAACATGAGCAGGAGTTTTGGGGGAGCATCACAACCATGTGTTTAGAGAGATTCTTTGAGGTTTGAGTAAATGTAACAAAAGCAAAGTTTGAAGGAAATATTAACCACTTTTCATACTTTCTTGGAGTAAGCAAATAGGAAATAACAGTTGCTATCCAAGGACAAAAACCGTGTTATACAGTGTAATTCAACAAAACAAAAATGTACAACAACTGTAATAAACAACATGCACACACACACACACACACACACACACACACACACACACACACACACACACACACACACACACATACACACACACACACAATAATCTTTTAATTGCACCCTAAAATATTCTGTAAGACAAACTGATTGCTCCTCAGTTCTAAAAAAAAAATGCTGAGACCACCCTCTGAAGTTTGACAAAGTGAAAGGGACTCATTGTAATCAAAGATTGTCTACTTCTCAAAAAAAGATATTTATCTTTACAAAAGCAATCAATAAAAAAAAAATGGAGACAGAAAAAAAAAGAAAGATAAATCAGGAAAAAATAGTCAAACTAGAAGTATGCACACTGTCTCTCAATAATAAATTGCATCATATGAAACAGATTTTCCTCCTTAACAATTTTCAAGATATCCTAAAATACTCGTGGCATCAACATAGATAATTGCATGGCTGAGGTACAGGAACCACCATGTTCCCCAAGCATCATTTGTTAAGTCAGTAAGGTGGGGTCTCTAAAGAAGTAGTTCAGTACCACACAAAAACCAAAGGTTGTTTGTACCTTATTTCATTAAATATGGCGGCAGTAACCTTCCACTCATGTGATGTATAGGGGAGCAAATGAGTTGTTTGTAGCAAAACCTAGAATTGAAACCTTACAACTTTAGCAGCTAGGTCTAGACCACACTTAAATATGGCAACATTCCCGGAATATCAAACAATTGACTTGCTGGAATATCATCCAATATCCAAGAATGTTCTATTTTGTTCCAGTAGTTACCATGTTTTTGGAGTAATATAAGCAACAATGTAAGAAAGTAAGCAAAGAGGTTTGAGTAGATTCCAGAGCAGATAGCTGAACTTTGGATTCTTGGTCCTTATGTGACCTGCGTTTAAAAAAATTACTTTGTTAGCACTGCACTTCTCCAAGTGCATATTATGAACACAGTATCCTCACCTCACAACACATCTATAACTAATCAATTCTTAGTTATGAACACAGAAGAGAGTGGCACATTGACAAATTTTCTTTAGCTGAAACTCAGACCTGAGTTAATAGGATTCTTCGATTTTGATAGTCAAAACATTATTCCGGTCTCTTGTGAATCTCTTCTGTTAGCAATGTAATTACAAACTACAGTCGTTTCTAGCACACCACTTTACATTACTAACAAGCCACAATAAAAAATGTAAATATTGTAATAAACTTTGATAAAAATAAATGTTATATCAACAATGTTCAGAGTTTGTCTATTATAGGACAACATACAGATAAACTTAATACCAATTAATAAAGACACATTTAACCAGGCAGACATACTAATAGTGGTATCCCTAAACAAAGTATCTGCTTCAAGCTAAAGGGTGAAAAAAATTGATTTTATTGGATCTCTTCATATCATCCCAGGACAATTCCACTGACTACAGTGTTCAGAAGCTTTTATCCTGGCTAGGGCTAGTCTAACAATGAAAAGATATTTTAAACCACTAATTAAAATAAGCAATCATAATTTCAAACTACTGTTCTTTATGCATTTCACAACAAACTAATGCAGTGTTATATTGTTAGTGTACAAACTAACATCTTCAATTTCATGTATTTCATAAAAAATAAAAATTTACTCCACCTATTCAGTATACCCAGATTAATTTACCAGTGTAATATATTCCCCAACATGTGTCCTCAAGCTTAGAACTACAATTTTGCTGTTCTAGCTTACTACTACTTTTATTTTATTTGGTGACCCACAAAAATTTTTTTTTCATTAGTTTCAAATTGAAATGTCTATTTAGGTCAGCAGTTAATCGGTAGACAGTGTGATTTCTCTGGGAGAGTATGACTGCATCAGATTGTTGACAATTTGTTATTAAGACAGAACATAACTTTGACTAATGTTGTTGCTTGTCAAATAATTTCCATGGTTTCAGAAGAACCTTTTATTTGATATTTAGACATAAGGACTTTCCATTGGTACTTTGTCACCTGTTATTTTTGCATGTGTGTGTGTGCGTTTTTTTTTTTTTTCGATTTTGTCAACGATCTTCGGCTTGGCTGAGCTTTATATTTCTGGTTGATTTCAGTGACTACTATCTGCTACATGGATGAATTCATCCTTGAAATTTGTTTTTCCGTCTATTTATATACCTATTTAACACAAATCTAGATCATAATCCAGTAGCAATATATTTTGCAAGCCAAAATAAAGTAATAATTAATTCAAGGGTTTTCACTAACAACAAACTAGATCAACACTTACATTTTTGTCATTCAGAAGGTAGGGGACTTTTATGCATGTTCTGTGTGTGTGTGTTGGTGGGTGGGTGTGCATGTGTGTATATCTTCTGTATTTAATCATTTAAATTCTTCCTCTGATGAAGAAGCTGGTTTTTAACAAACATACAAAACTTTTTCATTGGAATGTAGATAATGAAAATGATGTCGCATTTTCAACTTGAGAAAAGTCTCGCATAGTTTTACTGTTTCACTTATAGATTGTATTTGTAATGTGCAAATCAGTTTATTAATTACTTTTTCTGAAAATCCAACCTTATCCAGACTGATAGTTGGGCATTCACTTACAAAACCAAGGGCTCCAATTATTATTGGTATAAATGTAAATTTGTAATATGGATATAAAAGCTGGATGTTTTGAAGCAATTGTCCATAATTATGCAGGAAAACATAACAGTCATTGATGCATGAAATGAGATTTATGAATAGTTTTTCTTGATTTCTAAATTTGTTTCACCACACATGCTCTTGAAGATATCATCATCATCATCATCATCATCGTTTAATGTCCGCTTTCCATGCTAGCATGTGTTGAACGATTTGACTGAAGGCTTGTGAACCAGATGGCTGCACCAGGCTCCAATCTAATCTGGCAGAGTTTCTACAGCTGAATGCCCTTCCTAATGCCAACCACTCCGAGAGTGTAGTGGGTGCTTTTACGTGCCACCGGCATGGGGGCCAGTCAGGCATTACTGGCAACGACCTCGCTCGAATGTTTTAACACATGCCACCGGCACAAGTGCCAGTAAGGTGACGCTGGTAACAATCACGCTCGAATGGTGCCTTTTACGTGCCACAGGCATGGAAGCCAGTTAGCCACTCTGTCAACGATCACACTCGTATGGTGCTCTTAGCACCCTACTAGCATGGGGCACAAGTGCCAGTAAGGCAACACTGGTAACAATCACATTCGAATGGTGCCTTTTATGTGCCACTGGCATGGAAGCCAGGTAGCCACTCTGTCAACGATCACACTCATATGGTGCTCTTTGCACCCCGCTAGTACAGATGCCAGTCATCGAATTTGATTTTGAATTTGATATGATGTAATTAAATCCTCACTAATCATATTGTTGCTGAGGTTTCTTTTTGGCCAACATCCATTGTCTGTTTGTTGTCTGTTTATGGATGCTGTCATCATTTGGATCCACAAAACTGAGTGAATGGTTGACAACTTCATGAGTATAGAAGTTGCTAATACTCTCATAAGAAACTCACTCATGGGATATTGATTGTACAACTGAGTTTCTTGAAATGGTAAAATTAATTTGTAATTCAGTGATGTTTAATAATTTTAGGTGGAATTTTTTTCTTAATCATGACCCTCATGATATAACATTGTTATTGTTTTCTTAAAAGATCTTTTAATGTTTTACCTTTTAAGCATGAATATTCATGACAAAAGTGAATGTGATGTTCTAAACTTAATAATCACCAAGCAGTTTTCAGAAAGATTTTCGAGCAAAAAGATCCAAAACAAACGACAGCTAAATAATATATAGTCAACAATGAGACACAGAAAGCATGTTCTGTAATGAAAGTAATATGACTAGTAAAAGTTTTTGTATTGTATTTTAAAACTTTCTTACTACTTGACACTGACCTAACTGATAAATTCTTTATATTCTCTCTCCCACTGCAAAGACAAGAGGCCAGTGTTTATTTATTTATTTATTTTGCAAAATTCATTTCTTTGTTTTTTACAGATAATTATTTTCTTCCTTTTCCACTCAGCTACAAATTGCTACAACCTGAAAACCAAGCATAAGTATGATAGTGCAAGAAACTGGCAAAGATTATGTTAGAGATGGAGAAATACTCAGTCTATCTGGCTTGATATCTCAGTAAAATTTTTAATATTTTTCAATGGAGAAACAATTGTAATTTTTAAAGTTTATCCTGATTTAAATTAAAGACTAAGGTGAGGAAAGTGTTCACCATACCTACTTAATAGTATCTGGCTACCCGTGAGTAGGGCAATGGGAGACAAATACTGTTGCTTTCGACCATGGAAACTATGCAAAAGCTCATTTTATGATAGAATGCTGAAAAGTTCCTGGCTTTGGATAAAAATAAAATAATAAGTGGATCATTAAATTATGATTTTATTCAACATATTCCTCTCTCGGGTTCATACACTTATTGCCATGGTCCTTCAGTTTTCTTAAGCCCTGTAAAAGAACTCGGAAAGTTGAGCCACCAACCAGGCCTTTCGTGTTACTTTACAGCCAAGAACTTTTCAGCCCCACTCATATATATCTTTGTGTATGTGTGTTATATATGTATGTATTTGGTTGGTAAATAGGTAAAAAGAATGCAGTGAACTCGTGAGGAGTGAAAAATCCAATGTTTTGGAGAGAGTCCTTCTTCAAGGGGAAAGTTAAAAGGAGAGGAATTATTGAGAAACAGCAGAGTTTTACATCCTCAAAGTTAAAAATAGTACCTGTAACTTAGAGGATATAAATCTCTGTTGTCTCTCATTAATTTTAGGTATTTTAAAAGTATTTTAACACTTCTACTACATAATATAGATCATGCCTTTGTAGATCAACACCGGCTCTTTTAGAATTTGTTTGATCATATATATGTATATATATATTTATTCATAAATAAGGATAATATCGATTTTATCTAGTGGCCAGCATGGGAATAAATACCATTCAAAGGTAATAATTATTTAAGCTATAAATTAGAGTATCTGAGAGATACCACCATGCTGAAATAGCAGTCAAAACCCTGACCCTAAAACCACCTTATATGTTTATATCACGCCAGGAGAGAAGACAGAAAGACAAAATAGACTAGCAAAAGAAAGATTTTACTGGATAATTCAAGATGCTGGATTTCTGGCTTTGCTCCAGAGAAGCTCTGCCTTCTTCAGTTGAATATACCAGAAAGCACATAAATACAGATATATATATACACACACACACACACACACATATATATATATATATATATATATATATATATACACATATATATATAAGAAAATAGAGAAAATTAAATTGATGATTAATTATTAATTACAAAATTGGACATCATCTCTGAAAGTTATTTCAATTCAAGACTTTAGAAATTAATTAGTATAATTAAAAACATTTTAAAGTTGAATCTCATCAGAGGTGGAAAAAGATATACCCTTTCATTTTCATATTATTGTGTGCTGAGTGTAGGGAGCAAATCCACTACATATCGTCCGTAAACATAAATCTGAAAAAAGAAACACACTCTACATTATAGAGCAGCATATATCAAAGTTAGATAAGACTGGTTTATAGGATTACCTTAGGCTTGGTTTTATGGCGTATCATCAGATCCCAAAACCTGTTGGCTAGAATATGGAGGAGAAAATGACCACATTACTCGATGTCAACTAAGAGGATTATCTCACTTTGGCTATCGATCACTGGTGGCCCTGTTATCCTGTGGGTTCCAGTAGGGTGCCAGGAATTTCCTGAAATGTAAGCATGGCCTGAAGACCTCTGTTTTGGAGTTCAGGATGTTCCCTGTGTTGAGGAGGTCCTTTAGAATCCTTGCCTGTTCCGCTATGCATAATTTACAGTGGTTGGTCCTGTTAATGTAGGGGCCTGGATTTTCTAGGATTCTCCATGATATGGTGTGTGTGTATGGGTGTGTGTGTGTGTATGATAATTGTTCAGTTTGGTTGGATTAAAAAAGTAAATAAAAATTAAGGAGGAGATAAGTAGTAAAAGAAGCAAAAGGATGAATCAATCTTAGAGGAATCATGGACTATCATTCAGTTAGGAAAGGCTGGAGACAACATTCTTCAGTGGTTGGCATGGCATCGGCTAATTATGAATTGTAATTCACCATGTGGCCTTACTATATGTGGTGATGTTACTGATGGAAAATTATGGAACTGCAAGAGTTGCAAAAGGAGCAAATCTGTTTGTTGCCATTCATTTTTTGAGAGACATCATATTTCGCCAGTGTTAATATTGTGTAAGAAGTAATGTGTAAAATGTTGGCTTATCTCCCCCTTAATTTTTATTTACTTTTTTACTTTTTACATACATACATATGGGTAATTGTTCAGTTTGGTTAGATTTAAAAAGTGTGACTGCATGTGTACCGTTGGCGATTTTTTTTTCCTCCGTCTTCCCTTCTCTGGATCTTTCCTATTCCTATGTTTCTGATGAAGAGCTCCGCACGAAACGTAAAACCCTCCTTCTTCCCTTCCTTCCTGAGCATCCAGTAATACTATATTTGTTCCACGTCCTCGCGTTGTTGTGTTTTTTCTTTGTGTTTTCATGTTTGGATTAACTTTATATATATACATATATATATAATATTAATTCGAGACAAAACCACTATTTTGCAAAACAAACAAGGAAAGACTTAATCAATACATAAAAATTTTTAATATAAAGAAATAAACCGCCACTACAAACGTTTCATGTCTTCAATGACATTCGTTTTAATTTAATTTTAATTTAAAAAATTTTTATGTATTGATTAAGTCTTTCCTTGTTTGTTTTGCAAAATAGTGGTTTTGTCTCGAATTAATATTATATATTATTTTACTATAAAATTGGATTTAATCCTAAATCTGATTTTTTCCCTGTAAATTTGGATTTATTCCCTAATATTTATTATTATACATATATATATATATATATATATATATATATATATATATATATATATATATATATATTTATACACACATACATACACACATACATAGAATAGATTCATATATAGTACATATATATTTACACATGCACGCACACACACACACACACACACACACACACACACTCACATATACACATATTATGTCTGTGTCTGTGTCCTTATGCACATGTGTATGACTTGTGATTTCTCTGCTTTGCACGAAACCCTCTAAGTTAAGATGTGGTAGTGTCATGTTTACATTCTCATGGTCCTGATTTATTCAGTGATATCCTGAAGGAAATTAAAGTTGAAAATGACCCCCACAGCATTCAAATGGTGCCTCAAAAAATTTCTCCAGGAAGTACCAGACAATCCACCAACACCTGGATACATGTCACCCAACAACAACTCTTGGCTTGAGTGGTCCATGGTGTCCTAAAAGATCTTTCCAGGTAGTGCTATTAAGTTAGTCATACCCTGAGTTGATAATGGCTGAAACCAATCCAAGTTATTTAAGTTATAGCTATGAGCTCTCAAAGTATTCGAATGAAAAAAAACCCTCATTTATAAGACAGATAAAATTTGGTGACAGGAGGGGTGTCTGGCCATAAAATTCGACTTCAAATAAATACTCATTTCACTGATACAAGCATAGAAAATCATCATCATCATCATCGTTTTGCATCTGCTTTCCATGCTGGCATGGGTTGAACGGTGCAACTGGGGTCTGGGAAGCCAGAAGGCTGCCCCAGGCCCAGTCTGATCTGGCAATATTTCTACGGCTGGATGCCCTTCCTAACATCAACCACTCCATGAGTGTAGTGGGTGCTTTTTACGTGCCAACGGCACAGGGGCCAGTGAGGCTGGCAAATGGCCACAATCGGATGGTGCTTTTTACGTGCCACCGGCACGGAGGCCAGGCGAGGCTGGCAACGGCCACGATCGGATAGTGCTTTTTACATGCCACTGGCATGGAAGCCAGTCGGGGCGGCGCTGGCAACAGCCACGTTTGGATGGTTCTCTTATGTGCCACCACCACATGAAATACAACTGGTTGTTTTGTGCCTTTTAATGTAGTTCTCTGCATGCTTACCCTAGTTTTCTTTCTTTTATTGTAATAGAGAAGTGTCATAAAATTGAGTAGTTATATAATATTCATTTTTTTATATATATATTTTTTTAATATTGCAGATAAATATGGTTTTAACTGAAGATTATTGTCAAAATTGTGGTAAGGTAAAAACTTTTATTTACCAATGTTCTCAGTGCAAAGCTGTTTCATATTGTTCTAAAAAATGTGAAAGAATGCACAAAAGGGAACATGAAAAAGTATGCTCTACCTCACAAACCACTCAAAATCAAAGACTGAACCCATCATTTGATGAATTTACAGAACCAAAAGTAACCAGTTTCAATAAACACACCAAGCCTACTAAGATGCATATAAATGTGAGTGATGAAGCAGAAAGCTTTTGCCAGACATGTTACAGAACTAATGTTGCTCTGCGTGGATGTTCTAAGTGCAAATCAGTATTCTACTGCTCAACAAAGTGCCAGAAAATTGACTGGCCAATGCATCGAAACAATTGTAAGGCTCCAGAGACAAATACTGAAGAGAACAGTGAGAAACAGACTGGTCATGAGTATAGTGGTGAGGGAAGCTCTGCAAAGGGGCCGGTAAAGGAAAACTGTGTAAGTGTAGATGATGAGGAAAGAGGTGGGATAGACAATAAAGTGAACAACAAGAATAAAAATAGACAAAATAAAGGGCAAGTAAAAAGCAATTGTGACAACATGGAGAAAGAGGAAACCAGTAGTAAAGTGGACATGAATGAAATCAGCCAGAAGGAGGGTGACAAAGAAGCTAGCAAGGACAATAATGAGATTATGAACTGCGAGGGAAAAAATGGTGAGAAGGATTTCAGTGAGAAAGATGCCAGTGAAAAGGATACCAATCAAAAGGAAACCAGGCAGATGAACATCAAATCTGATCTGAAGGAAACTGGAACAATAAACGGAGAGAAAACTAATGCAGGAACAAGTCTAAAATTTACTAGTAAGCATCTTTTTTAAATTCTTTTCTTAAGATTTTTATTATAATGTAAGCGAAGTGGAGATAATCCAATGAATAATATAGGTACAGGTATGGTATTATGGTTAAGGAACTTGCTTTGCAACCGCATGGCTTCAAGTTCAGCCCCCCACCTTGAGCATGTGTCTTGTACTATAGCCCTATGGCCAAACAATGCCTTGCGAGTGAATTTAGTTGATGGAAACTGTGAAAAGGCCCATTGAATACACACACACACACACACGCACGCACACACATTTATGTATTTGTGTATATATATGTGTGTGTGTGTGTGCATGTTTGTACACACACAGATATAACCATCGTGATTATTATTGTTATTATTATTACTATTATTATTATTATTATTATTATTATTATTATTATTATTATGAGTAGTAGTAGTAGTAGTAGCAGTAGTAGTAGTAGTAGTAGTAGTAGTAGTAGTAGTAGTAGTAGTAGTAGTAGTAATAGTAGTAGCAGCAGCAGTAGTGGTAGTAGTAGTAGTAGTAGTAGTAGTAGTAGTAGTAGCAGCAGCAGCAGCAGCAGCAGCAGCAGCAGCAGCAGCAGTAAGGCAGCAGGCTGGTAGAACCATTAGCATCTTGGGCAAAATGTTTAGTGGCATTTCATCCATCCTTATGTTCTGAATCCAAATTCTTATTTTTCATTTTTAAAATTATTTTATTGCCCACAAGGGGCTAAACATAGAGGAGACAAACAAGGACAGACAAAGGTATTAAGTCGATTACAGTGCGTAACTGGTACTTAATTTATCGACCCCGAAAGGATGAAAGGCAAAGTCGACCTCGGCGGAATTTGAACTCAGAATGTAGCGACAGACGAAATACTGCTAAGCATTTCGCCTGGCATGTTAACAATTCTGCCAGCTCACCACCTTGTGAGTTCAAATCACGCTGAGGTTAACTTTGCCTTTATAGAGGAAGAAAATAAGTATCAGCTAAGTACTAGAGTCAATGTAATCAGCTTAGTCCCTCCCTCAAAATTGCTGGCTTTGTGCCAAAATGTGAAACCATTATCATCATCAACATCATTATTATTATTATGGGTTTTTCTTCTTCTTTCAAATTTGCTTCCATTTCTTGCTGAGTGTCTTCCCGACTCCTAGGGCAAAGAAACTCATTGTATACATTGGTAGGCCATTAAACTAAACTCACGAGTTCGTTAATTTTTTTTTTGATAGAAATAAAGTTAAATTAAAATACATGGGTAGTAATAGTTCTCACATCGACAATGCTCTTCTCAATACGTGTGATGTACCAGTTAAGACAATCTTTTGCGCTTCTTGCAGGGATGGTAAGCCAGGGATCATTCTCATATAATTTTCGGTTCCCTTCTTGATCATTCCTAGTGCTCCTACGATCACTGGTATTGTAACCGCCTTGAGATGCCACATTTTCTCAATTTCAATGAGCAGGTCTTTATATTTTCTGAGCTTGTCAAATTCTTTCGCCTTATTATTATTATTATTATTATTATTATTATTATTATTATTATCTCTTTATCACGGGTTTTTCTGGAGCTCCTGGAGTCTTGCGTGCGTAGTGGGCTTACTACCCACAGCCTACAATAACATGCTATTCGTTCTTTTCACTTATCTAATACTTTGCTGATTATTCTGGCTGTGTCAAGGAGGCAAACTTTTTGTAACAGTTATATTCCTCTTGATACCTTCTGATACTGACTCCAAGGACCCAACGATAACTGGCACTATCTTCACCTTCATTTTCCATAACTGGATTAATTTGTACTTAAGATGTTTGTATTTACTACTGCTGCTACTACTACTACTACTACTACTACTAATACTACTACCACCACCACCACCACCACCTCTTCTACTACTACTACTACCACCACCACCACCACCACCACCACTACTACTACTACTACTACTACTACTACTACTAATAATAATAATAATAATAATAATAATAATAATGATAATATTTTATTGGATTGAGGTAACTCCTCCAGCAGGTGTACAGAAGTGAAAGAAAGAAGAGCGTCATTGTTATCAAGTGAATGATATTTCGGCATCTAGTGTGCCTTCCACAGGTTCAAAAAATAAACTTCTACTTCATTTTTACATTATTTACTTTTGACGGATATTTGTCCTCATCTTGTTTGTTGTTAACACAATATTTCGGCTGATATACCCTCCAGCCTTCATCAGGTGTCTTGGGGAGATTTTGAACCTGGGTTCTCATTCCTTAGGTATTTTTCGATGTTATTATTATTATTATCATCATCATCATCATCATCATCATCATCATCATCATCATCATTATTATTATTATTATTATTATTATTGTTATTCAGGTCACTGCCTGGAATTGAACTTGGAATCTTGAGGTTAGTAGAGTTGTTATTCAGTGACCTGAACAACAACAACAACAACAACAATAATAACATCGAAAAATACCTTAGGAATGAGAACCCAGGTTTGAAACTTCACCATGACACCTGATGAAGGCTGGAGGGTGTATCAGCTGAAACGTTGTCTTAACAACAAACAAGATGAGGACAAATATCTGTCAAATGTAAATAATGTAAAAATGAAGTAGAAGTTTATTTTTTGAACCCTTGGAAGGCACACTAGATGCCGAAATATCGTTCACTTGATAACACTGACACTCTTCTTTCTTTCGCTTCTATGAAACTGAAAAATATATTTAAATCATCATGGCATAAGTATTATATGATAGTATACAAAATATCATTTTTTTCCCTCTAATAAAATGACTGGTTTCTCTGAAGCTTTTCAAATTCTGAGAAATTTTGTTTATTAGTGGTGATAATTGGTAACCAAGGTATTTTTCAGTGGTTACCAATTATACCCCACTAACATTGCCTCACCCAATGAGGCAATGTCAGTGGGGGATAATTTTCTTATGGCCAAATATATGTCACATTTTCAAGAGCATGAGCTATGAACAATATCAAAGTAAGAGTTATGACACTCATTCGGGATCACAAACAAGACCAAAAATGTGTTGTGACACACACACACACAAAATATTGTCTACCATGAAGTACTGTGAGGAAGACCACCACACCAGCCAGCTCCATCATTACACATCCACATTACACCTTCAAGACCCAAGAATCAGTCAGGAGCCTGCTGGATCTTCCTCGCAGTGGCCTCCTCTCCCACCATACCAGCAAACCACAAAATCACACCAGCCAGCATCACCTCCATCACCTCCATAGTCCGCAGCAGCAACAGCAACTCAGTCTAATAATGTTCAACCCCTAATGCAGAATACGTCACTGCCTTCTTTGGGAGGCACCCCCAATTCAGCACAGTCAATTACAAAAACAACACTCAATCTGGTTAGCAGGAGAGGAAAACCCACAGAGGGAGTGGAACTCAATGACTACAGGTGGTACCAGTTAGAAACAAAAAGTCTAATTGTTCAAACCTCCCAGACTACAGGTGGTACCAGTTAAAAAAAACAACTCAAAACTCACACCTCCAGGGGATGTAGAAGTGAGCATTGTGCAATGTGCATGTAAAATGTTAAATTTTAAAAATATCAAATTATATTGTATAAAAATTTATGATTATTATTAGTATAACAGAAAAATAACAAAAATTATTCCATACTTAAATATGGTCACTATTTAAAGACGCTTACATTTTTGGTATTTCATACAATTTCCCATGGTCCTGCTTAAATATAATTATTTGAGAGTTATTATATGAAGTCTCAATTTACAGATGCTTACAGTTTTTATGTTTCCCGTGAAGTTTTCATGGGTCCAGCTAGTATATATAGATATAAGATCCAAGGATCAAGCTGTAGGAAGAATGTTAGCTTCAAGCAATCTGTTTCTTAAACTTTTCTCCCTTATTTACCCTCTCTGCCACTATATACTAAACCAAATTTATGGTGACGAGCTGGCAGAACCGTTAGCCCGTCGGGCGAAATGCGTAACCGTATTTCGTCTGCTGTTACGTTCTGAGTTCAAATTCCGCCGAGGTCGACTTTGCCTTTCATCCTTTCGGGGGTCGATAAATTAAGTACCAGTTACACACTGGGGTCGATGTAATCGACTTAATCCATTTGTCTGTCCTTGTTTGTCCTCTCTGTGTTTAACTCCTTGTGGGTAGTAAAGAAATATATATATATTAAACCACCAATATATTCCCACCAATTTCACTTTAATTACTTATTGTCATTTATATATTTCTCTCTCAATCTTTCCTTACCATTTATAAAAAAAATCTTTTTCTCTTATTTCACCTGCCTCTCCCTCCTACCCTCCCCTTGGTAAACTTACAAGCACATCTGCCCACATACATCTCTACTACTTTATACTGTAAACACACTCATCGCACACAACAATATACATTCCTTAATCGTCTCGTGTTGCAGGATGACACCTTTAGCAGTGACTGCAATAACGAGAAGGGGTCAAACAAAAGAGCGGCAGAGAGGGGTTGAACAAGGAACGGGTGTAACCCTTCAAAGGGCACTGTTTCCAGTGTCAGGGTTTGCACATGGTGAAAGACTGCAAGGAACCCAGGCCTGGAATAATTTGCTATCGATACTGACAAATAGCTCACATCACTATTGCATGTGTTTAGTGAAACAGTCTAAGGGAGACTACTGTGCTAGTAGTCGTCCCGTCAAAAGAACAGAGGCGTGTATACAGTCATTGCCAGTAATAGACGTCGTGGTAAACGGAAAGGTGTCATGAGTCCTCGTGGACTTGGGCTGCTCAGCAACCCTAATGACTCCGGAGGTGGTGGAAGAGTGGAGTGGAGTGAGTCGTGTAAGAACTGTTGAAAGTACGGAAGTTGAATGCAGAGGAAGTAGCAACGTGGAGATGGTGGTATGAGGAACGAGACTGAGTTTGCACGTGATCCTGACTGACCATGTGGTGGGTGGAGTCGATGTGGTGATGGGGATGGACGCCATTGTCCGTTTGGGAGGTGTCGCGGTTGATGAAGCTGGTGTAGTGTTTGGTGATGCGGGAGTGCTATGCGCTGTGCAACAGGAGAGTGGTGAAAGCTGCGAAGAAAAATGTGCTGCACACACCATTACAGACAAAGATTTTCAGGCTGTGTTTGATGGCTGGCAGTGGACAAGGAAATGGCTCTGGAAGCAAGATCCTCCGACGTTGAAAAACGCAATAGGCTGCTATCAGAATACCCTGAAAGGGGATGCCAGAAGTGAGTTCAAGGGAGAGGTGGAATGGTGGATCAAGGAAGGTATTCTGATCCCTTGGAAAGAGGATGTGGAGAGTGGAGTGCTACCACTGATGGCAGTGATGCAGCCGACGAAGCATAAAGTCAGGCCAGTATTAGATTTCTGAGAGCTGAACAACCACATATTGTGCCATACGGGTGGTGAAGCTATGGACATTTGCAGCAAAACCTTGAAAGAGTGGAGGTAGATGACAGGAGCAAAGAGTGGCTGCAGTGTGTCGACTGAGTGACTCGGAGATGAGAAGATTGCATACCATGTATCATATGGAGGTGCACAGGACCCTGTTCCTAGCCAGGAAAGTTGACTCTGACTTAACCAGGCAGAGTGTGCAAAGTGTAGTTGGGAACTGCGACATTGACCCTGGACCGGGTGTGCATGAGGCAGGAAGCATTCCAGTAGAACACAACTGGAAATGACAGGCAGTGGACATGATGCACTACTGGCAGGGGGCATACCTCTCGATGGTTGACTGTGGACCAGAGCGGATGGCCATATGGAGAGAGATGAAGACAAGGACTGCGGAGGGAATCACAAGAATACTAAATGAGGCCTTTGGGCCTCACTGGAAGGACCACGGTGGGCATGTGGAGTCAGCTAGGTGCAAGCAGCAGTTGGTGGTGGACAGCGCATGAGAGTAGGTGTGTTAGATGGTACAGTGATGGACAGTAGGCATGGACGTTGAGTGAATCTTGCAGATCAAGAGCATGTAGACGTTGAGAGCCACCCTTTTCTGGACCACAATTCTCTCTTTGCTTGCGTCTTTTTCCTCCTTCACATCATAGTCTATAAAAAGAGGCTGGGTAGGGGAAGACTTTAAATCATGATGTTAATTACCAGTTAAAGAGGCAATACACTAAGAAACCTAGGATGTTAATACAGAGAAAATTTTATCTTGGGACACTATGGGTGATTGTTTATAAACAATATTATTAAGTTGTATAAAAATAAAATCCAAGATTTTCTCAAATATAATATAACCAAAATAGGTAAAATGTGTGTATATATCAGTTATAAACATTCAAAAGGAAAGATTACATAGAATCAACTTAATATTCATTCATATATTTAATTAATTAATTATTAGGTAGTTTCTATAAATACTGCTCAGGGCATTTACTTATGGAATAACTGGACTTGGTGTTCAACTTAAGCACCTAATTCAACTGAATCTCAATTATTTCTATATATATATATTGATATATATATATATTGATATATATATATATATATATATATATATATATATATATATATATATATATATATATATAAATATATATAACAAAGTTGAGTTGTGGGGTATCGCACAAGTGGAATTATATACGAAAGAAGGTTTGAAAATGCAATTTAAAAGATGTTTATTTACTTAACCGGTTTCACTCTTTGGAAAAAGATTGTCAAAAGTAACATATGGAAGTTTGGTTGCATTAATTATTGGTTGTTGCAAATTGCCACATTACATGTATATATACAGTCTTTGGTAACAGGGACATGTTAAGGACATAAAAAAGTACAACAGTATGATGAGAATATTTGAAAAAATGGGCAGAAAAGATTAAACCAAATATATTATACATCTCAGAGTAATTTCTAGGAGGAAATATCAAAAAAAGTATATATATATATATATACGAAAGAAGGTTTGAAAATGCAATTTAAAAGATGTTTATTTACTTAACCGGTTTTCCTCTTTGGAAAATGAATTCATAATATTCTGTACTGAACTTTTTTTGATAATTCCTCCTGGAAATTACCCTGAGATGTATAATATATTTGTTTTAATCTTTTCTGCCCATTTTTTCAAATATTCTCATCATACTGTTGTACTTTTTTATGTCCTTAACATGTCCCTGTTACCAAAGACTGTATATATACATGTAATGTGGCAATTTGCAACAACCAATAATTAACACAACCAAACTTCCATATGTTACTTTTGACAATCTTTTTCCAAAGAGTGAAACCGGTTAAGTAAATAAACATCTTTTAAATTGCATTTTCAAACCTTCTTTCGTATATAATTCCACTCGGGCGATACCCCACAACTCAACTTTGTTATATATATATATATATATATATATATATATAATACATACATATAAGGAAATCTCCCAGAGAACATTTTCTTATGGTAGAGAAATAGCTAGTTTTAACCGCTATTTCTAAATTTAGGTATGTGGTGAAGCAAATTTTTTCTGAACCCTAATTATAATTATACTTGTAATTATAAAACTTTTTTGTTTAAGTTTACCGATATTGGTTCTTTTAACATACCGAACTACTTGGCAAAATTTATTAATTATTACTTAATTAATTAATTTTACCCTTTATTATTATTGATTATATATATATATATATGTATATATATATATATATATACATACATATATATATATATGCGTGTGTGTGTGCATCTTTGTGTTTATCCTGCACCACAGTTTGGCAACCAGTGTTGGTTTTTTTATATTTCCATAACTTGGCAATTCAGCAGAAGAAACTGTTAGAGTAAGTATCAAACTTCTAAACGAAAAACAATTAAATACTTTGGTTGATTTGTTCGACTAAACCCTTTCAAGTCAAATGTCTGAAATGATTAAGAGAAAGAAGATAAAAGCTTTTGTATCTGGTTTGTAAGATTCTTTATGTGAATTTGTATGTTGCAATGAATTTTGTTGTATCTAGGGAGGGTCATTATGCCAATATTAACACACGCACTGGTTCAATTCCACTCCTTTATTACAAGACTACATTCTCATAAATGAAAAATTACCCATACTAAATAGGAAATAGATGTAGGAAGTAGAGATGCCTCAGTGCCACAGATGCTAACCATGCAGTGTGCATACATAGATGCATTCATGAGTAGGCTGTCAAGTAAGAAAATAGGTTGGTAGGGAGATAGGTAAGTAGGTTTTTAGGTGGTTGGTTAGGTGTGCTTTGTAGATCGTTAGTTGCTTAGTTAATTATGTAGGTAGGTAGACAGGTGGGAAGATAGGCAAGTAAATATGTAGGTAGGTAGGTAAGTAGGTAGTATGGATAGACATGCACATACACACAAAAGGAGACTGGGAGCATGTTCATACACACACACATATACACACCATGCACACACATGCATATACGTTACACATGCACAGACACACACAAGCAGAAGTACACACACACACACACATACATACACAAACACATGGAAGCATGAATACACAGACACAGGTGTACAAACAGGCAGAAGAATACATACATACACACATACATACATGCATGCATGCATGCATGCATTCATACATACACACACACATACATGTATACATACATACATACATACATACATACATACATACATACATACATACACACATACATAAATACATAAATACATACATACATACATACAACATACATATGCAAGCACATGCACACACATACTCATTCACATAACAAGGTTTCAGACAGACAAACCTGGTCTTCATAAAGGACCAAGAGATAAGTCACTGAAAGGGATGCAAATAGCAATGAAAAAGCTTTGATAGAAAAACAAACAAAAGGAAAATAATAAATTAATTAGTTGGATATTTAACCCATTAACTAATAATAAAGGAGTGGAAATGAACCAGTGTGTGTGTGTGTGTTATTAATATTGACATAATCACTCACCCTAGACACAAAAATGATAAGACTCTAGATAAGACTCTAGATAAGTAAGTCAGTTCTATAATAACAGTTATCATAATACATAAGCCGTTCTTTTCTTATTTGTTAGAGGAGAATGTGAATTAGGATTCGTAAACAAACAAATTTTTTATTTCATTTTTAAGCTGGTCACCAGGCAATGCTCTATCATCTATTTCTGTACATGTTTAAACATTCATACATTCTCATACACCTACACATATATAGAGTGTAAGTGCTCTGAGAGAAAAGTTGGACATAAGAAGCATAAGTTGTGGTGTGCAAGAGAGATGACTGCGCTGGTATGATCATGTGTTGTAAATGGATGAGGACAACTGTGTGAAAAAGTGTCCCACCCTAGCACTAGAGGGAACCTGTGAAAGAGGTAGACCCAGGGTGACCTGGGTTGAGGTGGTGAAGCATGATCTTTGAATGTTGAGCCTCACTGAGGTGATGAAAAGTGACTGAGACCTTTGGAGATATGATGTGCTTGAGAAGACCCGGCAAGCCATTTCTCATCACAAGTAATGATTTGATGCAAAAATGGTCTGTTTCCAGTTGAGAAAGCAATAAGGAGCACACTTCAAAGCATCTATTTTTTCGAATCTTGTTCAGTTGAATCTCTCCAACATTGTCCACTAATACAGCAAGTTTAAGCTCTTCTTAAAAAAAAGGAGGCATAAAAATTGTCAAATTAGCTTCAACACCCTGTGTGTGTGTGTGTGTAGTCATGATGGGTATACTGGGGTTTGTATATTTTATCCCAGTGTCACTTTGATAGCATGCACTGCTCTCTCACTCAATAATAATAATAATAATAATGATTATATATATATATATATATATATATATATATATATATATAACAACATAATAGCGATAATAGCGCCTATTAGCGATAATTGCACCACAGCTGGAAGTTGATTGCTGATGAGAATAAGGGATAACCCCCTACCTTTTACCCTCATAGCCGACAGGTGGTGTGACTGAAGGAGGACAACACAGCCAAAAACTGATAACCAGTTCCAAGGGGACATAATTACCACTGTTTATATCTGTATCATTTCTCCCTCTATATTTCAAAGAGGTCATAAGCCATCAGGTCTTAGGGTCTGAAGGTACACCATAAAGGTACCCCTTATGGTGAGAAACCCAGGGTAACGCTACAAACCAGTCTTCACCAGTAATTAATATAGACTGCTTTTCTTTTTAGAGTGGGCTTCTTCTCTGGATTTATGTTCGCAGCGACGTCGCTTTTTGATCCTTCGATGTCGGCTCTTCCTATCATTGCGAAGCAGAATTCGCAAAGCGTTGGATTGTTCACCCACTAATAAATATATATATATAATCGTTTTTTTTAGAAAAACATAAATCCAGAATAGAAGCCCACTCTAAAAAGAAAAGCAGTCTATATTAATTACTGGTGAAGACTGGTTTGTAGCGTTACCCTGGGTTTCTCACCATAAGGGGTACCTTTATGGTGTACCTTCAGACCCTAAGACCTGATGGCTTATGACCTCTTTGAAATATAGAGGGAGAAATGATACAGATATAAACAGTGGTAATTATGTCCCCTTGGAACTGGTTATCAGTTTTTGGCTGTGTTGTCCTCCTTCAGTCACACCACCTGTCGGCTATGAGGGTAAAAGGTAGGGGGTTATCCCTTATTCTCATCAGCAATCAACTTCCAGCTGTGGTGCAATTATCGCTAATAGGCGCTATTATCGCTATTATGTTGTTTCTTGTTAGCGTTTTGGGGACCACATAATAGTGATAATTACACCACAGCTGGAAATTGGTTGCTGATGAGAGTAGGGGATAACCCCCTACCTTTTACCCTCATAGCTGACAGGTGGCGTGACTGAAGGAAGACGACACAGCTGGAAACTGATGACTAGCTCCAGGAGGCGATAAGTCCCACTGTTTATATCAGTATCATTTCCCCCGCCATATTTTAAAAAGGTCATAGGCCATCAGGTCTTAGTGTCTGAAGATACACCATAAAATTACTCTTTATGGTGAGAAACCCAGGGAAGCCCTATAAACCGGCCTTCACCAGCTATTAATATATATATATATATATATATATATACACACACACATATATAGTTATGTATATACATGTATGTGTGTGTGGACACAGGTTGTGTGTCATTAACCAGCTGGAAAAGACGTTTTTCCTGCGGTTAAAATGTAGTAACATAATTCTTTATAGAACAGCCATGTTATAGTGGCAAAAAAAACGTTACTGTCTATTATTGGTACTACTTATATCTCATTTAGAGATTTTTAGTACTAGCTACATTGCTCATGTATATATAGACCAGTACTTTTCAAACATTTTACTGGAGCGGAACCCCAAGGAAACATTCCACTGGCTCGAGGAACCCCTGTGCAATAATTTAATAGTTTTATGCACACATATCTGCACAGGAGAATTAAAAATTACTGCCGATTTTAGCAGTTTTGTAACTTCTTGCGGAACCCCTGGACTGTACTGGCGGAACCCCAAGGTTCCGCGGAACCCTGGTTGAAAACCACTGATATAGACAAACATAGATATATGTATATATATATATATATATATATATATGCATATATGTTTATATACACACACACACACACATTTTTTATATAAATAATAATGAGTAAGATGAAATAGCATTTCAGAAATTTCAATTTACATTTTGATTTAAATATCGACCAACATATGTTTCCACTACATTAGTTAGTAAGTGTTGCAGTTGCAACTCTGCTATAATACCGGTATGGTTTCATCAAGGTCTTCACTGTAATATCCTTTTAGATTGAACTGATTTGAGTTTTATGTTAATTTTAGTATTGTGTTAAATGAAGTAGTGTTGAACATTAATTCCGACGTAAACTTTATTTTGAATGCCAAGTATTGATTGGATAATCACTTGTTTACTTCATAGAGTCAGATATTTCAAAATATTTTGTTTGATGTAATATATTATGGTTATTTTATTTAAATATATATATATATATCTTATTTAAAGCAGCAGAAAATTCAACAAAACCTGTTACTCTGAGTTTCACGTTCCCGTTCGTCGGACAGTTTTTGCTAATTTTAGTATTGTGTTAAATGAAGTGGCGTTGAACATTAATTCCGACGTAAACTTTATTTTGAATTCCAAGTATTGATTGGATAATCACTTGTTTACTTCATAGAGTCAGATATTTCAAAATATTTTGTTTGATGTAATATATTATGGTTGTTTTATTTAAATATATATATATATATATCTTATTTAAAGCAGCAGAAAATTCAACAAAACCTGTTACTCTGAGTTTCACGTTCCCGTTCGTCGGACAGTTTTTGCTAATTTTAGTATTGTGTTAAATGAAGTGGCGTTGAACATTAATTCCAACATAAACTTTATTTTGAATTCCAAGTATTGATTGGATAATCACTTGTTTACTTCATAGAGTCAGATATTTCAAAAACTGTCCGACGAACGGGAACGTGAAACTCAGAGTAACAGGTTTTGTTGAATTTTCTGCTGCTTTAAATAAAGCATATTACTCTACCACTGGTATTTGAGTACTCCTTTTTCCACCTTGTTTCACATTTATGTGTTTACTCCGGTATATATATCTTATATACATCTGTATTGACTTTTCTCATTGTTGATGGCATTCTCTATATAGGTGCAAATGTAATTCTTTCCCAAATAAATAGTACTTCATATTTCAGGTGAAGCTATAGGATGTTATTCAGCACTCAACTATGAGTCCACTGCATCTTATAGCAGAAATGTCTGTAACCTAATGAAGTTCATACGATAATCATTTTTCCCTTTGTCATCTCTCTTATATATATATATATATATACACACACACATATATATATATATATATATATATATATATATATATATTGTTGACTATACAGTATAGTAGGGTCAGTTGGGCACCATCTGTGAGAAAAACAGCACCTTGCATTCATTCTGCCAGAAATTTGGAAACGACATGTACTGCTTAGAATTCCTGCTGGAAGCTCCAATACGAACATTTCAGAGTATTTGAGTGCCGATCTGAGGACAGTGCAGAGGATTCAGAAAGAGTTGGACGAGTCTAATAGTGATTACAAAGGTATAGCAGCTTGGAAAACTCACTCTGATCATTCTCATAAGAAAAGAATTCCTGAATTTATTGGTAAGATCCAGGCGATGATTGACAATAATTCCTCCAAGTCAATCAGGTCCATTGACAGGGATATGGGAGTGCCTGAGTTTCTTGCTAGGCAGGTAGAGTATGAAGACATTTGGTATTCCTCATACAAGATGAGAAAGGGCCAATCTTTCTCCCAAGCTACCAAGGATAAGA
Organism: Octopus sinensis; assembly: GCF_006345805.1. NCBI lineage: Eukaryota > Metazoa > Mollusca > Cephalopoda > Octopoda > Octopodidae > Octopus > Octopus sinensis. The sequence continues at coordinate 12,299,063 of NC_043015.1, read as the reverse complement.
GGAAAGACCGTGCTATGAAGCTTTTGAACAAACTCAAGCATCTCCTCCAACCGAACATGCTTTGGTTTTTCTCAGATGAAAAAAATTTCTGCCAGGATCAGACGGTGAACACACAGAACAATATTTGGCTTGCTGTGTCTCCAAAACATGTATCGAGAGTGATAAAAATCAAACATCCAGGCAACATCATGGTATTTGGAGTGACCACCACTGATGGTAATGTTATGCCTCCATTCATCTTCTCACATGGCCTCAGACTCAACACAGAGGCCTACATCAAATGCCTGGAAGAGGTAGTGCTGCCCTAGGTCAAGAGGGTGGTTGCTGGAAGATCCTATGACTGGCAACAGAATTCTGCACCATGCCATACAAGCAGGAGAACCTAGTCATGGTTGTCAGACAATTTCTGTGACCACATCATCCCTAACATCTGGCCACATAACTCCCCAGACTGCAACCCTCTTGATTATTATGTGTGGGACACAGGTGAGTGAGATACCAATAAAACTCCTTGTAACACCAAAGATGAACTAAAGGCAAGGATTATGGCAGCATTCACCAACTTAAACAAGGAGACCATCCAGAAGAGTTATAGAAGATTCTGAAATCGTTTGGAGGCTGTGGTTGAAGCTAATTGTGATTTTATTAAATAAATTTACTCTTTAGTATTTCAAGATATTTTTATGTAAATTTGGTAAATATATCTGTTAAAATGAGATGTCAGTGGTATTTTCATTTTTGTGTAATTTAGACGACAATTTATTCACTGCACCATGTATATATATATATGTGTGTATATTTCTCTTTCTCAATTTTTTCCTTTCTCATCCTTTTCTGTTGAAGAGTATAGGCTTGAACCATCAAAGACTTTTTCCATTTTTACCAAACCTCAAACTAATGCACTCGTTTGTTATTCCTTCACCTATCTCTGTTTTTTGTTTTCTATACACACACACACACCCACATATATATTATGTATGTATGTATGTATGTGTGTGTGTGTGTGATGAGCTTTTTTCACTTTCTGCCTGCCAAATAATCCACTCAAGGCTTTGGTTGGTCTGGAGCTAAAGGAGAACTCACTTGCCCCAGGTGCCATGCAGTGGAACTGATCCACAACTGTGTGGTTGAGAAGGAAACCTCTTACCACATGGCCATGTCTTTATGAGAAAAAAGTTAATTGTTTATTTTTAATCATTGATTCCATTAGCTCTAGGCCAGTATTTTGTGAGGGAAAATTATAGTCTTTTGAATTACCAGCACTATATTACTGATACTTATGTTATTAATCCCAGAAGGATGGAAGTCAGTTAGCCCTGACTGCATTTAAGGTAGGAACATTTAGAGATGAAACTAAATATGGAATGAAATCTAATAGAAAATTAATATCCAACACCTGATTAAACTAAAGAATTTAATCCATGTTTTTTTTTCCGTGTAAGGAAGGCATGAAGATAATTATGTAACTGCATCTGATTTTCTATATAAATATTTTGTTTTCTTATTTTCATGAGCTCTTTTTTTTAAAAAACACACATATATGTTTATGTATCTTTTATTTACATATACTGTATGACTCCTTGGTTTTTGAAGCTGTAAGATGTGAAAACTGTGGAAGTTTTAGTGAAAATCTAATGACATGTAGCCAGTGCAAAATTGCAAAATATTGCTCAAAACCTTGTCAAATATCTGCAAGGCAACTTCACAAAAAATTCTGTAAATCTCCTAACAGTTTAAATACCTCACTTTCAAGAAGTCAAGGTAAGTTCTATACTTTAACCCTTTCATTACTGTATTTATTTTGAGATGCTCTGTGTTTCTTTCAACCATTTTAAATATAAGAAAGAATTTAGTAAAACAATTTAGGTATCATTCAGCTAGTGTTAGGAACATAAATTGTGGACTTGGTGGAAGATTTTAATTCAAAACTTATGAAAACAAGATATTTTACCACAGAGCCAGAGCCAGTTTTGGCCGGGTTAGTAACAAAAGGGTTAAAATACTGTTGGAATAAACAACATATTTTAAAAACTGAATATCTTAAATTTATTAATTTATCATGTAGGCTCAAAGTCGCTAATTTGTAAGGGAATGTCATAATAAATTGAATCTCTCACAGTATATTACTGGTATTTAGTTGATTGATCCAAGATGAATGAAAGGCAGGTTTATCACAAGTTGTATTTGAGTTCAGAACACATGGACGGAACTAAATATAGAAGGGCATTTATTCTTACTTTCTGTTAATTCTCTCACTTCACCCTTCATACTGAATACTAAATAGATACTAGTAGATTATTATTCATCATCATCATTTAACATCTAACGTCTATTTTTCGTGCTGGCATGGGTTGGACGGTTTGACAGGAGCTGGCAAGGCTGGGAGCTATACTAGACTTCATTGTCTGCTTCGGCATGGTTTCTATGGCTGGACGCCCTTCCTAATGCCAACCACTTTACAAAGTGCACTGAGTGCATTTTATGCTGCACTAGCACTAGTGCTTTTTACTTGGCATCACTACCACAGGGTCACCAATCTTTAGCTTAACATTATTTTTTATATGTTCCCATAGGTTAACTGAGTCTTGATCTTCTGAGGCCAAATTAATTCCCAATTATTCTTTCATCATTCATTAACCACTATAATAATAATAATAATAATAAACATTGTGTACAGTGCTCAGGTGCACTACAACTCATCGAAAGTGCATATATAATCAGGTGTAGTTTCGACGGATTTCGGAAAGCATGAGGGCCTTAAAGGATGCAGTGTCATGGCAGTCAACAACTGACGCAGGCAGTTTATTCCATGCTTCAGCAACTCTGAGTGTGAAGAAATGTTTCCGAAAGTCATGGGAGCTGTGTTGTTTTCTGACTTTGTGGGCATGTCCACATGTGTTAGACACATGGAGATCAAAAAGGTGTTCAGTGTTGTTATATATATCTACAATGACATATTGATCTCTCTAACATATATCTGACAATATTTTTTATATTCAAGGTGGTGAGCTGGCAGAAAAGTTAGCATGGTGGGCGAAATGCTTAGTCTGTCTTCACATTCTGAGTTCAAATACCGCAGAGGTCGAGTTTGCCTTTCATCCTTTCGGGGTCGATAAATTAAGTACTAGTTGCATACAGGGGTCGATCTAATCAACTGGCTCCCTCCAAAATTTCGGGCCTGTGCTTAGAATAGAAAAGAATATTTTTTATATTCAGTGATATTTGTAAGCTACAAAAATACATAAATAATTACTAATATTTGATTTTTAAACTTAGTGGATTTTATTTATTTATTTGTGGAAAAGCAAAAGACCGAGACTGTGTATTGGAAGAAATGAATGAGGGTCAAACAAAATACTTCGCAATATTTAACTACTAAGATAGGAAGGTTCCAGAATTGCTTTGTGGTATTTCTTCTGATTCAATATCCCAAGTCGAAATTCTGTTGTGGTCAACTTGGCCTTTCATCCTTTCAGTGTCAATCAGATAAGTACCAGTAATACATCAACTCCAGTCAAGTATTAGGGTTGATGTAATCTACTTACCCCCTCCTCTGAAAATTGTAGGTCTTGTGCCAAAATTGCAAAGAAAAAACATTTAACTTCTTCACTATACTTTGCATTTAAATCCTACCAAGATCAACTTTGCTTTCACCCTTCTGAGGCTGATTAAAATAATGTAACAGCCAAGCACTTGTGTCTGTTTATATTCCTGTAATACATCCTGAATGTGAATGGAATTATGACAGAAAAATCTTTTCTTATTCCAGCACTCATCTTAATGAATTCAAGAGATTTATTTTTTAAATACAAAGGCGAAATTGATGATTTTTTCAACAATTATTTTGCCTTTATTTTATCTAATATAGTTTTTATAAAAGAAAGACAAAAAAAAAAAAGAAAGAAGAATCATCAATGCAGCACCAAGTGCTTCAATTGGTCACACACCACAAGGTTCAATGGAACCTACTGAAGCAAGCTAGCATGCTCACAGCATTACCTTGGGTGATGGCGAGGCTAAGGCATTGGAAAAGCCAAGTGCTATCACAGGCATCACCCAACACCTCGGTGAATTGATGAATGATTTCTTTTAACAAAGCAAACGAAATAAAGTATAGTTTAATAAATTTCAGAACATACTGATTTATATTTTATTCCTTTTAGAGAAAGATGAAATGTGAGCCAATGTCAGTGGTATTTCAACTTAGAACAGGACATACTTAACAAATTAAAACAAAACATTTATTTTGACCTTCTGCTGACATTGCCATCTTTATTCTTAAATGTTGATTTCAACAGGTGGTATTTTTACTTGTATGATTAATATTTTTCTCTGTCATATAACCTCAATTACTAAACTTTTATTTCAGTTCGTTACGTCAAAAGTTTACTCTTAGCAAAAGGGCTTTTTCCTTGGCATCATATAATTACTAGATTTATTGAGGTTGAAGTGAAATTTCACTGGAATAGATGGACAGAAAATACACTTCTTGTTGCTTACATTTCAAAACCAGGACATGATGAAGTTAGGCCAAGTATTTTCATTGAAGTGAGTATATTATTGTACATCTTAACTGTCTCTTTTCTCTTTATTACCTCTGCTTTAGCGAAGGCGGAGGTATTGTTTTCAGCTGTGTTTGTTTGTTTGTCTGTGCACAAGATATCTCAAGAACCACTGAATGGATTCGGATGAAACTCTCTGGGATGTTTGGCCTCATGACTGGCACAAACTGATTAGATTTGGGGATCGATCTAGTACTGGACAAGGATTCTAGATTATTTTTCCTGTTTTTTTACTTAATTTTTGAGAGTGGTTGGGTTCATTTTTAGTATTCTCACTTGTGAGAGCAATCGAGTTTGTTTCAGATATTCTCATTTTAAAAATCATCTCCAACTAATCATTGAAAGGACATTGGTGTTGCCTTGGTGGAGGTTTGCACTCACTGAGAGCTCTTGTTTACTTTTCTTTTTCTTTCTCTGTTTCATGTCTCACACATGTGCCAAGGGGGTGAGGATGGATGGGAATAGAAATAGTTTGGGAGGAGATTTACCTAGTACAAATATTATATATTTAGATGTAAAGCAGGCAGAAAATGAGGAAGATTCCTTGCTTTATTGGGAGAAATGGAGGAAAGGAAAGTCCTGTTATGTTGATAAAAGTGTTGTTGGTAAGGCACCAGAAGAATCAGCTTCAGTTTAAGAATTGGAACAATTAACAGCCAGAATTAACAAGACAAGTTATAAGTGGCAAAATTATATATTGAAAATAGATTACACCCAAACACAGCAAATAAAAATTAACAAGTAACATTTCAGTGAGTGCCACAACTTAGTAAACACTGACAGTGCAAGTCTGACTTAAGCAAGTTTTTTAATTTCAGCAAGGGCCCAACTCAGCAAGCCCCATAAATATAACAAATGTCTCAAATCAGCAAGTGCTTTCTGAGTTGTGGCACTTGTTGAAATCTTACTTGTTGAGTTGTAGTGCTCCCTTGAAAATATACATTAAATGATGAGTATTTTGAATAACATCAGCCAGCCCAGGATAAGAGAATACTGTAGTTCCTTGCATTGATATATGGTGTGAAGAGGTACACAGTCGTTTGATGTACTCATCTGAGATATAGAGAAGTTGGTAGGTTAGATATCTTTAAATTGTCTTAGAGCAGCTGTGAAATCTGTCTACAATAACCAAAGATGATTGTTACTCGGAAATGAAATAAAGAGACTCTTATACAAGTGTGTCTTTAGACCTCTCTTTCTTTCAGTCATTACACTGTAGCCATAATGGGCACCACCTTGAAGGCTGTAGTTGTAGAAATCAACTTTGGTGCTTATTTTAACTCTTGTACTTATTATGTTAATGTGTGCATGCATATGTGTAGGTATGTAAGTATGTATGTATATATGTATATATATAAATACACACATATGTATGTATATATATATATATATATATAATCAATGATATATATATTATCAATCACACATACACAGCAAATATGTTTTGTTTATATGCCAATTTGCTGAGGTATAGCATCCAGAGATCCAGGGAAAGCTCCCTACAAGACACCATGTGCTAAAGAACACTGAATGTCCCAGACTGGCAAGACAACTTGCTCAACACGAACGAGAATAATAGACATCAATATTTTGCTACCGTTATAGCCCTTTAGTATCATTTACTTGATTCACCTCGAAACAAACCGAAACACCCGTCTGGGGTATATATGCAAATAGTATGAAGACTATTTGCTGTTGCATTGTGGCTTAGCACATATGAAGCAAAATTAAGTTTCAAATTAAAAGCAGTTGTAATAATGTAAACATTATCAGTCACACATAGACAATGTATGTGTCTTGTTTATACACCAATTTGCTGTGGGATAGCATCTTGGGAAGAACTGTAATGATAGTGAAATACTGGTATCTACCATTCTCATTCACTCTGGGTGAGTCGCCCCCACCTGTCAGACATTCGGTGTTCTTTAACACTTGGTTTGATGTAGGGAGTTTTTCCAGGATGCTATTCCACAGCAAACTGGCATATATACAAAAGACATACACTGTGTGTGTGTGTCCGATAATATTTATATTATTAGAGCTACTGTTAATCTGTCCGTTCATTCATTCATTCATTCATCCATCCATCCATCCATCCATCCATCCATCCACCCACCCATCCATCCATCCACCCATCCATCCATCCACCTATCCATCCATTCCCCCCCACACACACACATACATTTATGCTGAACCTTTCAGACGAGATGACAAAAGACTGAAAAACTTGGTTCCTGATAGTACTTAAGAAAACCTGTGCTCCTCAGCAGAAGTGTTAAGGCCACGTCCCCTGAAGAAGAGAATTGACCTGCAAGAGTATTGTGCCAATGCCATGTAAAAGTCACTTGTGATTGGGCCACATACAAGCTCTCATGCCAGTGACATGTTAAAAGCCCCCAGCACACACTGTAAAGTGGTTGGTGTTAGGGAGGGCATCCAGCCATAGAAACCAAGCCAAATCAGACTGGAACCCGGTGCAGCTCTCCAGCTCTGGTCAAACCATCCAACCATACTAGCATGGAAAACACATTAAAGGATGATGATGATAATAATGATGACAAATCATTACCTTTGATTTGTTGAAGCTATTGTGGGACGTATACCACAGAGCAAGCAACACATTTGTTTACCTTTGCTATTATGAAAATTCTGTAATATTGAATTTGTTGTTGAGTACAAGACTAAAACTTAGTGATTTTGAGAGGAATTTTTAAGGTTTATTAAGAGCACTATGGCAGCCCTATATAATCGAAAACTTAAGTGAAGGTAATTGATATCAAGCATTTTGTAGTCATCATCATCATTTAACGTCTGCTTTCCATGCTAGCATGGGTTGGACGATTTGACTGAGGACTGGCGAACCGGATGGCTGCACCAGGCTCCAATCTGATCTGGCAGAATTTCTACGGCTGGATGCCCTTCCTAACGCCAACCACTCTGAGAGTGTAGTGGGTGCTTTTATGTGCCACCGTCATGAGGGCTAGTCTGGCGGTACTGGCAACGGCCATGCTCAAATAGTGTTTTTTATATGCCACCTTGCACAGAAGTCAGGCCAGCGGCACTGGCAATGACCTCACTCGAATGTTTTGTTCACGAGCAAGTACCAGCACAAGTGCCAGTAAGGCGATGCTGGTAACAATCACGCTCAAATGGTGCTTTTTACATGGCACCGGCACAGAAGCTAGACAGCTGCTCTGGCAGTGATCCCGCTCGGATGGAGCTGTTAGCGCTCCACTGGCATTTGGTTCAATTCCGATTTCACTTGTCCCAACAGGTCTTTGCAAGCAGAGTTTAGTGTCCAATGAAGGAAGGTTGGCATGGGTGCCAGTTGTTGAATTTGGTTCGATTTCGATTTCACTTGCCTCAACAGGTGAAATCGAAACCATACAACAGCAAAATTGTAAAGGCATAAAAATTGAAGTTTTATTCCTAAAGACTATAATAGATTTTTTCCATTTGTTTAACAGTATGTATTTTGTGTTTGACTGAATTGGATGAGGTGAATGGGTGCGGGGATACAATACAGCTATTATTGGAACCTAGTTGTTATATAAATGTATTAAATCACATTTTTTAAAATTAAAACAATAAAATTTTCTTCATTTTAGGACACTGATGGTTGCATGATGATCCTAATATTTTGTCACAAAGAACCTGATCCTTTCCCATATTTTTCCTGGAGCCAACTGAAAATAGGAAACTATATTTGTATCCTGGAGCCAAAACGTTTTTATTTTCGTGGTGGACAAGTTGGTTTTAAAATTGATTCTACTCAAGAAATTCGAATTCTCTAAATTGTAGAAAGAAACATTTTATTATGTATATTGTTCCTTTTTCTTATCTAACTGAATATTTAACTTAATAACATATTAATTATGTCTTGTTAATTTTAAAGAAGATTAAAACAATCTAATTTGGGTGCTATTTATTCCATTGCCTTATATTTTGAGTTGTCCAAAGTCTGTGTTTTATATTCAGGCAACTGGAAGTATATGAAGCAAAAACCATGAAAAAAGAGTACAAGCATGACATGACGGTGACAGTGATAATAACCATCATCATTATCATGTTAAAAATCCATTGCCTTTTCATAAGGTTATATTTATCCCTCACGGAGGCAATGACATGTGACCAAGACCTTTGGAGATATATTGTGCTTGAGAAGACCCAGCAAGCCAAATGAGACCATAGCTGTGGCCTATGCCAGTGTCGCATAGCCAGCCCATTTTAGAGTACCATTCGATCATTGGGCAATATACTGTGCTTGAGTCAAGTGAAATCATTGTCATGGCCAATGCTAGTACTACCTGACTGGCTCCCATGCTGGTGGTATGTAAAAAGCACCACTCGAGTGTGGTCGTTGCCAGTGCTGTCTGACTGGCTCCCATGCCGGTGGCATGTAAAAAGCACCAAACAAGCCTGGTTGATGCCAGTACTGCCCGACTGGCGCCTGTGCTGGCAGTATGTAAAAAGCACCTACTATATTCTTGGAGTGGTTGGTGTTAGGAAGGGCATCCAGCTGTAGAAACCTTGCCAAATCAGATTGGAGCATGGGGCAGTCTCCTGGCTTGCTAGTCCTCAGTTAAACCGTTCGACCCATGCCAGCATGGAAAACAGACGTTAAACGAAGATGATGATGGTTATTATTATTATTATTCCCACTTAAACTATACTGTGGTAGGCACCAAGAGAGAAACTCTCATATTGGCTTTTGGTGCAAAATGCAATCTCGTTTATATCACTAGTGGGGGAGATAAACAAGAGTTTGGTGCATTTTGCACCAAAAGCCAATGTGAGAGTTTCTCTCATGGCATTCACTGCAGTATAGTTTGTTCTAACAGAAAATATACGTTTAAGTGAGGATAAATATTAGCCCTTAGTATTGACACTGCCTCTGTCACCAACATATATTTTCATAGGTTATTTTGCAGTTTATGAGAACTAGTCACAATGATCTACAGAGCTCTTCTTTTGTTAAAGCTATGTATACAGATATGTCATAGATTATTTAGTATATATGTGAAATTTGCACAGAATATATAACAAACATCAAATATCTCATACATCATTTGAATTGCATCTGTAACCAAAGACCATTCATTGCAGAAAAATAAAATAAAATTATAAAGCTATGAGAAACTTGTCTTTAATCATGGTTTGATTCCCAGCCTGAAGCCAAATCCACATATTTTGATTATTTTTCCCATATAAGTAAGTGTGGTTATGCATCTATAAACGGGCAATATGTTATTATTGCCATATGCATCAGAATTTGTATTTAACAAGAGTCCCAGATTTTAAACTGGTTCCATTCTTCAGGCACAAAATTAGGATCTTTTCAGTTTGAACGGCAGTTTTTAACATAATTTCTAGGTAACTAAAAAATTTTAAACTTCGTATACTGGTAGAATGTGTTTATAAAACATCTTTTTCTCTTGGTTTTATTGAGAAAATTCTATAGTTTGTAAGATATTTGTTGCTTTTTTCTTCAATTTCTGCAATTTCAACCAATCACTGACGTCCATTGAGGTAAGCAACATTCTGTGCCGTATGAATATGTCCCTCGTTTAAGAAACAGATTGGGTTTATTTACATTTGTGAAGAAAAAAATATACCCTTCCCCCCACCCCTAACCCTAAAATAGATCGAAATGCAATAGATCGATACTAGGGTCATAATTATGGGTGACAATTTCATATGACACCGCTAGAAAAAACTGCCGTTCAAACCGAAAAGATCCCAAAATTATGTAAAGTCCATCAAAAGTCGCAAGAGCTGCAATATTTCCTTTTTTATCTTGACTCTTTTTTTTTCATTTTCAGTAAAGTTGGCGGTGGTGGTGAATAAGATTATTAATAAAAGCAAAATGTCCGCATTGAAAATTCTTTATTTTGCAAAGCTTCATTTGATTCTATTACCATTGGAAATGAAAGATCCTTTGATTCTTGTAATGAATTTTTGGATTAACACTAAAACCTTTATGTAATTTGTCGAAGTTAATTGTAGACAGTATCGTTTTCCATGCTTTTAATGTAGCTAACAAGCTAAAGGAATAGGGGAAGTAATTCAAGCAGAACAACTGATCGTATTTTGTTGAATTACACTGCCTTTATTTCAATTAATTTGGAAGCTCACGAAGAATTAAGTATCATACTTTTGTAATTATTAAATTGGTGTCTAAGGCATTAATTAACATGGAATTTTGATAAGATGTTAATTTAAGACAGGAACTTTGTATCAGAGAACCAAGAGTGGTCTCACACTAGTTGGTGAAATGCTGCGAAGCATTTTGCCCTCACAAGAGGAATTTTGTTTTAGAAACGTGGTCTTACTCATTTGCGGACCAGAGAACGGGGAAAAGAAAAGGTACACAGTTGAATCCATTTCTGACACCGCATGAATCGTTCCAGGGAAAGTACCCTTTCTTTTCCCTTACTGAAATTTTTTTATCTTACCCTTTTTTTTTCCTCACTATTAAACTGGCCAAGACTCCTTTGATAAAGAGGCTATGTGCTTTCGGCCAGCTGGTCCAACGACTCGACTACACTGCTAAGTGCAATAGTAGACGTGAAACCAATGGTAACGTTGTGACCGGTAATATGCCATAAGCAAGGATATATTACCTGACTACATAAAATATAACTGCTCAAAATAGAGTGTTTTTATCTAACCTATAGACAACGGATCAGTATGTATGTATGTATGTATGTATGTATGCATGGATGCATGCATGCGTGTATGTGTGTGTTTTATTTATTTATTTTTACTTGTTTCAGTCATTAGACTGCGGTCATGCTGGGACACCACCTTGAAGAATTTTTAGTCGAATGTATCGACCTCGGTACTTATTATTTTTAAAGCCTTATACTGATTCTATAGGTCTCTTAGAGTGGTAAAGGTTTGTCTGTAAAATATAGGAATGGGTTCTGACATTTTTGGAAAATTGCATAATGGTTCCACACCAGAATAAGTTTGAGAACTACTGCCTAGGGTATAATTAACAGTAGTTAGGGGTGCTGTGATATTTTACATTTAAACAAAAACAATCGATAAAAAAATTTCGATAGGCGCAGGAGTGGCTGTGTGGTAAGTAGCTTGCTTACCAACCACATGGTTCCGGGTTCAGTCCTACTGCGGGCAAGTGTGACTTTGGTAGGTAGACGGAAACTGAAAGAAGCCCGTCGTATATATATATATATATATATATATATATATATATATATATGCGTGTGTATGTTTGTGTGTCTGTGTTTGTCCCCCTAGCATTGCTTGACAACTGATGCTGGTGTGTTTATGTCCCTGTCACTTAGCGGTTCGGCAAAAGAGACCGATAGAATAAGTACTGGGCTTACAAAGAATAAGTCCCGGGGTCGAGTTGCTCGATTAAAGGCGGTGCTCCAGCATGGTCGCAGTCAAATGACTGAAACAAGTGAAAGAGTAAAGCTGTTGCATACCTTAAGGATAGAGATATAGAGTGTTGAGGTCAAAGAAATGTTGGAAACCGCTTCTTCTTATGGCCAAGTTTTCCAACCCCGGCCACAGCAACAAAGTCCACCCGCCACACTTCTTGGTCCAACTTCACTGCCTTGAGGCCCTGTCTGCAATCAAGTTGTTGATATAAGTGTGATGATGTTTTCATTTTTTTATCACATCATGATGAAGTGGGTTCCACAAGACCAATCTGGATGCTTCTAGAACAGAGTGGCGCACGCAGTGATCAGATAATCGCAACCATCTTTGCCTGATCTTCTCGTAAACTTTCGGCAGGTTCCCATAAAGGCATTCGTTTGTCATATGTTGCCACCATTTCACATTTAGGGGCCATTCATAGCATCCTTGCAGAGCAGTCATCTTGCCCGTTTGATAATTTCTTCGTCAATGTCCATGTTTCACTTCCATATAATAAGCACTGATTTGACAATTGCAATAAACAGCTTGATTTTGATTTGGAAAACACTGGTTTAGTTTAAATGAAAATAGGAGCACCTATAACTGTTTGTAGAACCCGCAAGGCTACTAGTAGAGAAAAGGATACCATGAATCATGGCTTGTTACTAGCCACAAGTGTTGATTATTAACAAAACCTAATCAAATGCCAGTTGGTTGTAGATAAAAGCATCTCAAGATAAGTGAAATTGGTTCGGTGAAAACTCCTGTGATGAACCTTTGATTCTTGTAATGAATTTTTGGATAAACACTAAAGCCTTTATGTAATTTGAGTACAGTGGTCAATTAACCACTATACTGGAAGCTGCCTGGATAATGATAATCTACCTGAAGCTATAATTTATACAGTAATAATCATACATCTATCTGTACACACATGATATATATATATGAATTGATATATACACACATACACGTATGTGTGTGGCAAGTGGCTTGCTTCCCAACGACATGGTTCTGGGTTCAGTCCCACTTGCTGGCACCTTGGGCAAGTGTCTTCTACTATAGCCTCGGGCCAACCAAAGCCTTGTAAGTGGATTTGGTACAAGGAAACTGAAAGAAGCCTGTAGTATATATATGTGATGTATGTGTGTGTGTGTATTTATGTGTGCCTTTGTGTCTATGTTTGTCCCCACCTCCATAACCACTTGATGACTGGTGTTGGTGTGTTTATGTCCCTGTAACTTAGCAATTCAGCAAAAGAGACTGATTAAATAAGTACTAGGCTTCAAAAATATAAGTACTAGGGTTGATTTGTTTCACTAAAACCCTTCAAGGTAGTGCTCCAGCATGGCCATGGTCAAATGATTGAAACAAGTAAGAGATAAAAGATATATATATATATATATATATATATATATATATATATAAATATGTATATATATCATATATATATATATATATAATATATATAATATATATATAAATATATATATATGTATATATCAGTCATATCATCATCATCATCATCATTTAGCGTCCGTTTTCCATGCTAGCATGGGTTGGACGGTTCTACTGGGGTCTGTGAAGCCAGAAGGCTTCATCAGGCCCAGTCAAATCTGGCAGTGTTTCTACGGCTGGATGCCCTTCCTAACGCCAACCACTCCGTGAGTGTAGTGGGTGCTTTTTATGTGCCACCCGCACTGGTGCCAGACAGAGCTGGCAAACGGCCACGAACGGATGGTGCTTTTTATGTGCCACCGGCACGAGGGCCAGGCGAGGCTGGCAACGGACACGAAACGGGGCGGTGCTGGCAACGGTCGCGAAACGGAAAGTTCTCTTACATGCCACCGGCACTGGTAACACATCTGCAATTTCCATTGATCGATTTCCATTGATCGATTTCGATTCTGATCCTCACTTGCCTCAATGGGTCTTCACAAGCAGAGTTTCGACATGCCACCGGCACTGGTAGCACATCCGCAATTTCCATTGATCGATTTCGATTCTGATCCTCACTTGCCTCAACACATCTTCACAAGTAGAGTTTTGTGTCCCAAGAAGGGAAGGTATGCATACGTAGGCTGGCTCCATCCCATGTAGAAGGCCACGGGTTGTGGACTCACTTGTCCTGCCGGGTCTTCTCGCGCACAGCACACTTCCAGAGGTCTCGGTCTCTAGTCATTTCCTCAGTGAGACCTAAAGTTCGAAGGTCGTGCTTCACCACCTCGTCCCAGGTTTTCCTGGGTCTGCCTCTTCCACAGGTTCCCTCAACCGCTAGGGTGTGGCACTTTTTCACTCAACTATCTTCATCCATTCTCGCCACATGACCATACCAGCGCAAACGTCTCTCTTGCACACCACAACTGATGCTTCTTAGGTCCAGCTTATATATATATATATATATATATTATGTACAGTGGTACCTCGGTTTACAAATGCCTCTGATCATATATAAATTGTGCTTTGGCTAACTGGCTTCCGTGCCGGTGGCATGTAAAGGGCACCATTTGAGCGTGATCGTTAACAGCATCGCCTTACTGGCACCTGTGCTGGTGGCATATGTAAAAAGATTCGAGCGAGGTCATTGCCAGGAAGGGCATCCAGCTGTAGAAACTTTGCCAGATCAAGATTGAAGCCTGGTGCAGCCATTTGGTTCACCAGCCCTCAGTCAAATTGTCCAACCCATGCTAGCAGGGAAAGCAGACGTTAAACGATGATGATGATGATGATATATACAAAGCGTAATTTATTCGCAATCCGAAGTGTTCGTAAACCGAGGTACTACTGTATTAAATGAATATGAGAAAGACAGGAGATAAAGCACGATTTATTCATGATCAGAGTTGTTAAAAAACTGAGGTTCTACTGAATATATTATTCATACATATGTGTGTGTGTGCATGAATTATTCACACTTTAGGAATGGTCACTTGTCGCTTGAAGACCAACCTTGTTCAGGGCGGCTGTCAACCTCCCAAACAAATGAAAACATCATGAAAATTCATGACTTGATCTTGGAGGACTGTTGCCAAACAATTGATGAACTTGTTGATATGACTGGTATGTCCTGGAGCTCCTGCCAACGAATTTTGAATGAGGAGTTGCACATGAAAAGAGTTGCAGCAAAATTTGTGCCTTTCTTGCTCACAGAAGATCAAAAGCAGTCAGTACTTGATTGAAATGACAGTTGGAGCCTGTACGTCAGAGATCAGCAACTTCCTTCTCTATTGATTCACATTTTGATTGTTTTGATATTTACCCATGTCATATGTATACATCATATCATATCACAACTTACATACAAAAATATGCACCCTTTCTATCACTGAAGATTAGTAAAAACGAAACAAAACGTGACACAAAAGGCCGTCTATAAGCCACAGATATATTAAATCTGAAAAAACTTTTATAAAAGGTCTTAGTACAAGGGAATTCTAGTTTAAGCACCTCATACAACCCTTCATAACTTAATTATTTAAAAAAAAATTTTCAGAAAATTCGCAAAAATTTTCTGAAATGTAAACTCCATCCTTTCATAAATCCTATAAGTTCAACTCTTTTTCGATTTGTTTTTTCCAAATCAGAGTTTAAAATACAGACATTGCAAATTTTTAGATTAAATCCCAGCAATCGACCACCCATGGGTGCATCATCATTCTATTAAATGTGTTTATGGGGAGAAAAATATTGGAAAAAAAAAACATCAATACATGTCAGAGTGACAATGAAACGAAGAAGGTACCAGGTGGTCGTGAGTTGTGCTATAAATAACAGCTATATCGCCCTTAAATCATACACACAAAAATAATCATTTTCTTTTTTTTTTTTTAATCGTATGAATTCGCAAAAAAAATTCTGAAAATTCCGAAAAAGAAAATATGTTATGAGGTGCTTAAACCAGAATTCCACCCGTAGGTCATCAGTGATCCACTTATGAGTCTCGATGCTCTTGTTGCATTTGTAGTCCCTCGACCTGCAGGAAATAGCAGCTAAACTTTCCTCAAACAACGGTACGTTTTTTAGACGAAGGACACAGATAAAGCAGGCATGAGTCCTCTATTGCTGAATAAATAAAAAATGAAATTGACAAAATACGAGAAGGAGAGTCACGGGTGGAATGCCTTCGGCCATAAGGTCTACTCAATCTTTTTTACATTTTAATAACTAGCTGTCCGCTAATGACACTCGGTGGTTAAGAAAAAAAAGAAGTAATCTATTTCTTTACTACCCACAAGGGGCTAAACACAGAGGGGACAAACAGATTAAGTCGATTACATCGACCCCAGTGTGTAACTGGTACTCATTTAATCGACCCCGAAAGGATGAAAGGCAAAGTCGACCTCGGCGGTATTCGAACTCAGAACGTAACGGCAGACGAAATACCTATTTCTTTATTACCCACAAGGGGCTAAACGTAGAGGGGACAAACAAGGACAGACATAGGTATTAAGTCGATTACATCGACCTCAATACGTAACTGGTACTTAATTTATCGACCCCGAAAGGATGAAAGGCAAAGTCGACCTCGGCAGAATTTGAACCCAGAACGTAGCGGCAGACCAAATACCGCTAAACATTTCGCCCGGCGTGCTAACGATCTTGCCAGCTCAAACCCGATGAGTTGTGAGGGCAACGATGAAACTAACGAGCTCGATTCTCGCTCCAAGCTTTCGTTTTATGAATAAACTTTGCATAAATAAATAAATAAATAAACAATAACACGTAAGCAGGAGGAACAAGTGTAACTCTTTTGTGTTTTTGTAAACGAGAATTATTTCCCCTTTGATTCAGATGCTATTTAGCTAAAAGCAATGGCTTCTTTCGGCCGAATGTCTTTAGCGGTTCTGTTCATAGGGCTTTGTGTACTCACATGGAGAGATTTAACATCCACTCAGTCGGAACCAACTTCACAGAAAGATATCAAGTCATTGAAACTGAGTAAATTCGCTGGTCCCACCCTCAAGTTTATGTTTTGGTAAGTAATTTGCTGAAGAGACTAGCTTTTAAAAAAATGCTAATTTCCTTGTTCAAACTACGAAGTTACATAAAATCTGCCCTAAATATATGCCTTAACTGTAGATATTGAATCTCTGTCGTCGATTAACTATGGGACATTTAACCAAGAACAAAAATTTAGATCCTATGTAACTGCTCTCATTAACTAAAGCAGTGTGTAATTTTTAAATGTCATGGGTAATATGAAGACTACTGTTTGATTGTTCCGTTTTGGATGTGTGTATATATACATATCTCTATATATATATATATATATATATATACATCGGGCAGTTTTCCATAAGTCAGAAAAAAAGCACAATCTAAAAAAAATTTTGAGCGGTTATACTTTTATATAGTAGAGGAGTATTATATCCCTAGTTATTCTTTATATCCAAGAATACACTATTCGACCGATCTATCTATCTATCTATCTATCTACCCACCCATACACACTGGGCTTGTATAATTTTGAATTACTGTAAATAAAATAGGTCCCGTTCTATATATTGTGTATTAGTAAAATATTTTATATATTGTGTGAAGAAAACCGTAACCATATATACCCATTATATTGCCTAATAGAGTATATAGCGTATTTGTGTTTGTACATCCGTGTGTGTCTATCTATCTATCTGTCTTTGTGTGACCTGCTTTCGATTTCCAGTCAGAACCGCATTACTCCACTCAGAACTTCAACACCTCATTTAAGTGGAGGGAAGGGTTAGGGTTAGAGAGGGGCTCTATGAATGTTACAAATACTTAATCATCCCCTCACTCTCTTAAAATAAAATTTAGATGGTTCTCCAAATTGAAATTTTTAAAATTATCCAAAACTAATAAAATAATATATTACTGTTTTATTCGTTTCGTTTTCCAGCTAATTACTATTTGATTTCATTTACGTTAATATTAAATTTCATTTAAAAAAAAAAAAGAAAGACCTGGACATCACATATAATCTCATTTTTCTTTCATCCATTCACTCCATTGTAAATCTTAGCTCCACTCGTGCCTATGTAATTTAAAATCGTTAATCCGACTACCACCTGTTTACTACTGTCGTTATAGTTGTTCTTTCTTCCTCTACCTCACTTTTGCACCGTCACCACCTGCTAGAAATAATAGTCAATCTCTTTCATTAATTCAATCACAAGCGAACTGGAATTGTATGTGTGTGAGAGAGAAACAGAGTCAGTCAGTCTTCAGATGTATTCTTTTTTTTATCCAATATTTCTCACATTTTCTCTCTCACTCTCTCTACACATAACTACTTAGACCTTTCATTTAAATGCCTGTATTCCCCCTCTCTCTATGTATGTGCGCGGGGTGCATGTATGTACATATATATAATTACCGAGACCATAGGGTTTATTTAAAGTGTTAGCGCATTTGTATGGCCGTGGATTTACGACCATTTACATAATGCTTATTCTTTCTCTTTGCCTTAACTCGTGACTAGATTGTGCCTCAATATTTTTTGCTCAGTCATGCTTCACTCCTATTGTTTGTGTGTGTGTGTGTGTATGTATATATATATACACACATTTATTTTTCTTTTTGTAACCTACTATCGTTATAAATAACAATATCTATATCATTTCAACATGGACACAAAGTCACATATTTGGGTGCTGGGTGGGAGTGCTTAATTAATCACATCAACCTTAATTGTTTGGCTGGTACTTTATTTTATCAATCGCAGAAGGATGAAAGTTGAAGTTAACGTAGGAAGATTTGAACTCAAAACGTAGAGTCGGAGCAAATATTAGAAGCCATTTTGTCCGACGCTCCAATGATATTGCCAATTCACAAAAATAATTTTTTGTATTGGCCAGTTAAATCGACTTAGTACGTGATTGATATTCTGTTTTGTCATTTTCGGAGGAGGAAGGGAAAAGTTGACTTCGGTGGGATTCGAGCGCAGAATGTAAAGAGGCGATTGTAGTACCGCATTGTATTTTATCCTTAACTGTGGTCCATGGCCATGGATTTTGAAGGAAAGTATTGTGGACTCAACTCTTCAAGTCCTAGAGTTCTTGCAAGTACTTGGCTAGAAGTATATTTTATCAACATCGGTGGAATTTGAACTCTGAACATAAAATGTGATATACCTCAATCTATTAATCTACTGAATAATATGTTTCTAACATTATCACAGTTTATCAACTTCTCTGAGGAGGGCTAATGTGACGTTCGGCTATGTCTCCGGAGCATTTGGAAACGTTAAGAACAGTAAAATAGGTACAACCAGAGATTCGAACTCAAATCTTCGTGGCCTTTATGTATGCCTTATCAACAGGTATTATCGTTCAGCTGCGAAGAAGTAAATATAAGGCTTTTATTTCATTTTCTTGTTTCGCATCCACCCCCATCCACCCAAACAGTGTGCATTCAGGGTCACATCAAATGTACACTTTCTCTTTTAAGACTGTAGGAGAGAAATTTTGACTGCTGTTGCTAGCAGCTTTGGATGGTTGCTTTGACAGGATTTTTAATACCGGAGACAGACCGCAAGTGCAGAAGAACCCGCAGAAGGTGCATCCTGCTAAGAAAGATAACGAATCTTTAAGTTTACAAATTCATATGTTTGCATTACAACGTCAGTCCTCCGGTTTCGAGGTTTATTCATTTATTTATTCATATGGATTTAGAGTCAACTTCGTCAGCGAAAGTGTTTCCCCACCCGCATTCAAATAAATGTGAAACTGAATGGAGCCGCTCACTTGGACTGTTAGCGTGCATCAGCTTTGTTGGATGTTGATGTGTAGCTCTTGTATTTGAAAATCGAACCTTCACCTCTTGACTACCCTCATTACATAATTGATTGTTTCCTTTATAGCCAAGCCTTTGTGTTAATAGGAGAGGAGAAATTATATTATGTGGCGTTCGTGCCTTGTTGGAGGAGATCATTAAAATTACCAAAGTGAAATGGTCATATATTTTTTTTAAACGGTAGTGTGTGATTCAGAGGAGATTCGATTGCAATTTTTCATAGCATGAACGGGCAACCATGGAGAGACGATTCTTTCATTAGTTCGAGCTATTAACGTTATTGACAGGAGGTTGGCACGAGTGGAGATCCTACCTATTAAACAGACACCAGAAATAATTACGACGTTCAAGACTCTTTTCCATTTACGGCATGTGGTGCTAATTTTATAGATTCAGCACAACAGATACGTAGAACATTAAACCTCAAGAAATATATTTGATGTTAAGATATCGTTTATTTCTGGTAGTTATTTTAATCGATCTTTCTCCTACTACTACTACCAACAAGAATTGATGAAAGTGATTGAATGAAATAAACGATATATTAAGTCTTACAGTCAACGCCAAATACGTTACTCGTTTTCGACTCCAGAATTACGGCTCTACTACTAACGTCTTATATTATTTCGCTTTTGATTATAAACCTGTTTATAGTGTGTGTGTGTTCACTCATAAGTGTGATATAGTCTTCGATTATGATAAACATGCAGTATACAGACACACGCATATACAACACTCGTATGTTCATGTTAGTACCTGTGTACTGGTGTGTTGTTGTTGACTGTTTGTGTGGGCTTTTTCGGTATGATCGCAGTGATTGATTGTATGGGCGATTGGATTTGTGTTTGGTTTTGTATATGTGCATGTAGCAAGAGCTGTGATCTTTTTTCTGTATCGCAAGATGTTTCTTTACTACCCCGCGTTGTTCCGGGTTCTATTCCACAGCGTGGCATCTTGAGTGTCTCCCGGGTCGACCAAAGCCTTGTGAGTTGATTCGGTAGATGGAAACTGAAACAAGCGCGTTGCGTGTGTTTGTATTTGTCATCCTCCCATCGCTTGACAACCGATGTTGGTCTGTTTACGCCCCCGTAATGTAGCGGTTTGGCGAAGGAAATTGATAGAAAAACATATTTTTCAGGCTTAAAAATATATGTACTAGGGTCGATTCGTTCGATTGAAAGAAAAAAGCCTCCAAAGTGATACCCCAGCGTGACCGCAGCCTAATGACTGAAACAGGTAAAGGATAATAGGTGTCTTGGGTGGTGTCATGGTAAGTTGTTTGTACAAATATGTACATGAGATAAACGCATCTTACTCTCTGGGTGGTGCACACATTAGTAGTTGAAATAGATTTTGAAAGTCTGTAGGTAATTATGAGTTTTTGTTTTTTGTTGTTTGAGGGCTAATAGGATGTGAAAACATTCATTTGTACATAAATTACAGGACTGGCAGCGACTGTGGTCTTATAGTGGTTTTGGTAACATTATTCACTGAAGCTCGTGTAGTGTGTGGTTATCACTTGATGCCAAATGTGTAAGGACAATGTGACATTTCTCTCGTTAGGATTCCAGAATATATATGGTGCTAGTTAAATGTGGTCTTAAATTTCTTGATGGTGATTCTGATGTACACTCTGTTGGCTGAGTTGTGTTTTGATATTGCATTTATAGAGAATATTTTCCTTTGTGTGTGTGTGAATATGTAATGGTGTGGGGGTCTCAGTTTATTTGTGTGTATACATACATATATATTTGAATATATCTATTATATAAATGCGAGTGTATGAGATTAGCCCTGAAAAGCTCTGAGACAGTGCGGTCTCGAGAAAAACGAATTTGATTTTCGAGAACATGCCCCCCGGTTCGAGCTCACAAGAGAAGCTGGCTCCATAAATTGTAAGATAAAATATATATACTTGTGCTTTTTAAGAATAACCAGGCCAGCTTCAGGTACCGGCCCCTCGGGTAGTCCCCGAGGCCAAGGCCATCAAGGTGATATGGGCACAAGGAGGGCGTGACAAAGACAAGGAAACTTCCACGACCGTCAGCTTGTACACGCCGAAGTTCAGCTTGCCCGAGGCGCAAAATGTTTTTCCACGAGAGTTCCGGACCCCAGTAATGAACTCATTTACATACAACCAATCAGAACAGAGCCACCTTTATCCTTTCTAGTCAGCACCGTGCATCCCTTACTCTTTCCCTCTCCACTTGCAGACAGCAACCTTTTAGTCACTATCGAAAATTTTTTTCGCTATCTCTATAAGTACTACTGTAACGAATAAATATATGTAAATATTTCTTCCTTCTTGGTGTTGATCCTTCTATGTTCACTGCTTATTCCGACATTGGCACATTAATACACTTGCCCAAACTGAATTGCTGGAGTTATTTAATTTTTTCCAGAAAAATGTTTTTAAAAAGTTATAGAGGTTAAAGTTTGATCATTTTCACTCAGTCAAGAAGCAGGATTTGGAAGCTGTCATTTTGTGTGTGACAAAATAGCACATGTTGTCAATATTTGTAAACAAGACGTGAAATGTTTGTTAATTTAAAATAGAAAAGCATGATGTGTCTGTGGCTTACGATTGAGTAAAATTTCCAAAATTTTCAAACTTTAATTACTAATAACTATTTATTGATTTATAGCCAAAACTACTTTCACTTTATTAATTGGCCTATAAAAGTGTATCATTACACGGAATATGAAATCAATTCGAACAGAAAATTGACGCTGGTAACCAAACAAAAAGATCAACAAAAAAAAAACGAAAATGTGTGTGTACTAAAAAAATTTGCTGAGTACTATTATATTATTAATAGTAAATTATAGATCTATTTATATAACTAGCTGGACCCGTGAAAAATTCACGGAAAATATAAAAATGTAAATTAATTTGATGACCTTAAGGAGCTTGATTGAAAAATGCTCACGCACAAAATGACGGCTTCCAAATCCTGTTTCTTGTCTGGGTGGAAATGATCAAACTTTAAACTTTTATAACTTTTTAAAAACATTTTCTAGAAAAAATGAAATTACTCCAACAATTCAGTTTGGGCAAGTGTATTATTGTGGCAACGTCGGAGTAACTAGTGAACATCGAAGGATCAATACCAAAAAGGAAGAAATATTATTTACATATATTTATTTTTTGCCCGACAGGTAGTTAGAGAGACAGTAGTACTCATGGGGTTAGCGAAAAAAAATTTCGATATTGACAAAAAGGTTGTCGTCTGCCAGTAGAAAGGGAAAGAGTAAGGAATGCAAGGTGCTGACAAGAAAGTATAAAGATGGCTCTGCTCTGCTCTGATTGGCTTGTATGCAAATGAGTTCATTACTGGGGTCCGGAACTCTCGTGGAAAAAAAATTTGCGCTTGCATACAGCCAATCAGAGCTCACTTTGATTTTGTTGTCAAGTTAACAAACACACTCTACCAAGTAAGCTCAAGACGAAGAACGGTGTTGTAAGCAATGCTTGATTTTAGAAGATAATTAGATTTGCATCTATAGCTATTATCGAATTTTGTTAGGGCCCCATATGGTAAAGATGTGGATGGGAAAAATGTGGGTAGAGGGTGATGTACTAGCAACCCTTTCCCCTTACTGTTTTACAAAGTAAACAACAACACAAATAACTACGCAGAGGCAGCCATGGTTGGAACAAGAACAAGCGTTATTAAAAGTGAAAAGAAGCATGGTCACTCCTTACTCAAGTGACCTTATCGCCCATCACTTATGTGCTCATAAATTAGTTTGAGCTCTGATTGGCTGTATGCAAATGAGTTCATAACTGGGGTCCGGAGCTCTCGTGGGAAAAAAATTTCGCGTCCAGCCCTGGAAATAACTCAAACTTTCAGATCGACAACTCTCCCACTATCACCATCGGTCTCTCTCTCTCTCTATTAGTTACTATATTATTTCTCATGCATTGCTTTCAGTTTGTTTTAAAACTTGTTTAGTTTCATTTTATCACGGCTGTTACGCACAAACCCTTTTCTCTGATTGGGTAAAAATGAGGAAATTCTAAACCTTTGTTACATTTTCCTGAAATTTTTTCTTTTTTTTTCTGCGATAACTGAATTACAAACTCTGATTCCGCATGAAAAAGTACAACAATATACTGAATTTGAAAATTGTCACTTAATTTATATCTATCTACCTACCTACCTACCTACCTACCTAAACTCATCCACCCATATATTTGTAGATACGCTTGTATGTATGTGATATCTTTATATATAAAAGAGAGGTTGTATGTCTGTCTCCTACGATTTAGATTCCTTACTCCCACATTTTGCGGTGCAGTTTAACCAAAAGCGGGTATCTTATAGTCGTGATTCATATCGAGCCCTTCTGGGTATTAGCGCGCGTCTACGATGAAGTCTACGATTTAAAAAAAAATTTACCATCATTTTTTCCATTTTAAACATGCATTTTTTCGCTATTATATAAGGAAGTAACTCTCTAAAAATGTCTACGATGAGTAAACGATTTAAAAAAAAATTACCATTATTTTTTTCCCATATTTAATGCATTTGAAAAGTACACAACAATATACTGAATTTGAAAATTGTCACTTAATTTATTATCTATCTACCTACCTAAACTCATCCACACCATATATTTGTAGATACGCTTGTATGTATGTGATATCTTTATATATAAAAGAGAGGTTGTATGTCTGTCTCCTACGATTTAGATTCCTTACTCCCACATTTTGCGGTGCAGTTTAAACCAAAGCGGGTATCTTATAGTCGTGATTCATATCGAGCCCTTCTGGGTATTAGCGCGCGTCTACGATGAGTCTACGATTTAAAAAAAAATTTACCATCATTTTTTCCCATTTTAATGCATTTTTCGCTATTATATAAGGGAAGTAACTCTCTAAAATTGTCTACGATGAGTAAGATAAACGATAAAAAAAAAAATTACCATTATTTTTTTCCCATATTTAATGCATTTTTTGCTATTTTTTGGCTATAACTCTCTAAAAATGCTTATATAGTTATTTCCCCTTACAAACCCGAGCAACGCCGGGCGATACTGCTAGTATTCTATATATATAGCACAAACACTCACTCCACCTCTCGTCACATTAACACGCGTTTTAATGTATAAGGATTGGTGTAGCCTCTCCACACACCGTTTAAAAACGGCTTCAATGATAATTTGTTCCTAGTTCGTGGGGTTTTTGATGATATGGATAATTGATTTCGAGCTACTTTTTTTAAAAAACCTTATTTTAATACATTATCACAAAAAACACTAAGGTTAATCATACTGTTGTTAATTGACATATTTACATGCTGTGTCACAGCTTTCCTGTTGACTTTGTTCGCAAAGTCAACGGGTGAGTCTACGTGCTCGCCGACCTGTTAGAAATAGCAACCAAATCTCCAACAACACTTATTGATTATAGATCTGCTTCATTAGGGTTGATTAAAGTCAGAAGTGAATTCTAGATTTCCATCTTGCATAACCACAAGGTGAAAAAGTTAGTACTTTTACTGACTTCAGTGGAATTTGGACTTAAAACATAAAAGGCTCGTGATTTTGCCTCATGCTGCACCAGTTCTGCCGTTCCACCACCCTCAAATGTTAAAATATTGTCTTATTTGGGTACATCGACCAGATTTTGAGAAAGGGAGCAGTTAATGATATCAACCTCAACACTTGGCTCGTACTTTATTTCATCAACTTCGGAAGACTAAACAAAGCAAAGTTGACTGCGTTTTCTAACATAACCTATTGAGTACATTATTTACATTTGGCGGATATTTGTCCTCATCTTGTTTGTTGTTAACACAACGTTTCGGCTGATATACCCTTCAGCTTTCATCAGGTGTCTTGGGGAAATTTTGAACCTGAGTCGAAAGACGAGCTAGTTTTTGATGGAGTTTCTCAATATGTCTCCATTGAAGTCTAACGTCGGCCGAAACGTTGTGTTAACAATAAACAAGATGAGGACAAATACCCGTCAAATGTAAATAATGTAAATAATCCCTCATCTCTTAAATATAGAACTGTATTATAACCTATTGAAGTTTGGTAAACAGTTTAAGATTAAATTGAGTCTAGTCTAGTACGTTAGTGGTATTGTTGTTTAACCTCGGCTCAGTCTTGATTGAACATATCTACGATCAAAGACATTCTAACCAGAATCATGCCGTCGTGCAAGAGAACCCAGGACCACTTTATTTATTGTGGCCTCTTTTCTGAGATTGTAAAGACGTGATTTGGGGTATATTTGGCAGCTATTTTTAGCATCCCTATTGATTACGCTGAAACTTTCTAGTTACAACTGATACATATTTGATAGAGGTATTTAGGCCCACCGATTTATGGAACTAGGAAATAGTAGATTGAGATGGTTTCAGCATATTACTGGTACTTAATCGACCCTCTGTATGGTAGTTTTGTTAACTTATTTTAATTATGGGCTTTTATCAACGCAGCCAGTACTGTTCGGGAAGAATAGCGATCACTGATTTAGTAAGACTTGATGGCGAAGGTAAAGAATACGCACACCCGGTGTTTAGGATCAGGGTTACGCCGGAAACGGGTGGTGTGCGTATTCTTTATCTCTTCCGACTTGATATACCCGAGGCTGTACCCTGTCTGTTTATCTTACGGAAGTAATCAAATGTGTATAATTGACCCCTCTTCTTCCCCTTTAACAATATATAGAAAGGAGTCAAGCCCAAACAGAAATTGGGTTCTCATGAGGGCAAACGGCTCGATATATAAACAAATACACAAATTGTATGCGTTGTTGTTAGCCACTTGGCTACGTCTTTTTCCGTATGTATGTCATATTGCTTGCTTTCCCGGTGTGTGTATGTAACTAAACAGCTAACGACCTTATTGTGTGCACGCGTTACACATCTGGCTATCTCTCTGTAAAAGCATTTTATTTTATGTGTATGTTAGGTGTATTCGCTACTTATTGTTGAGGATTTGACAATGTCAGTCTGTGGAAGGGCCGAGTCTGACAGTGTCTGACAGTTGGTTGGTGAGGTTTGGAGAATGGGTGTTTTGTGTGTGTGTGAGAGAGTTCATTGGTGTCTGGAGGAGGACGGGAAACTACAGTAATTGGGGGAAACTAAACGAACATCATCCTGTCCAACAACTTCCGCTCCCTGTGTCGTCTTTTGTATGTGAATGCTCTGACGTACTCGAAAACTAATTACTACATTAACGCTGTAACATTTTCAGACCACCACCTCTGCAAATGTTTCTTTCCTTCTCTCTCTTCTTCTGCAAGTTGTGCAGTTAGTTATCCTGGTGGTGGTGACGGAGACGGATGTCTTAGACAACAGGTTTAAAGTATGTCATGTTTTGTTGAACTTGTGTAATGGAAACGCTGGGCTGTACACTCTCAGCCTTTCATTCACACGTTCTCTCTTCGTTCTCTCGTGTGAGAAAGCGACTGGGTAGTATTAAAGGGTTGTAATATTGTGGGTTTTATATGAGTGTGTTCAGGAGGAATTTGCCAAACAAGTTAAAGAGGTGCCAAACGTAGCGTCCAGAGAAACGATCATAGTGACAACCGAGAGCTGAGCGAACTGGACGAAGTATGGATCTTTTCCTTTTGAACGGCAGTTTTCAACACAATTCCTAGTTGACTAAACACTTTTAAACTTCGTATACTAGTAGAATGTGTCAAAATAAAACATTGTTTTCTCTTGGCTTTCTTGAGAAAATTGTAATTTGTAAGTTTAACGTAGTTTAATTTTTGTCTCAGTTTTAGACGCAGCAAATGATTTTAGCTCAATAGAAGCCATTGATTGGTTAAAATTCGAAAAATTAAACTACGTTAAACTTACAAATTACAATTTTCTCAAGAAAGCCAGGAGAGAAAAATGTTTTATTTTGACACATTCTACCAGTATTCGAAGTTTAAAAGTGTTTAGTTAACTAGAAATTGTGTTGAAAAGTGCCGTTCAAAAGGAAAAGATCCCAAAGTATTCCGAAAATAACATCTGAACGACATTCTGGGAAATTCCATGACTTCCAGGTTGTCTGATTGTTTTTGTTATATTACCAATTTCTTCCATGGTTCGAAGAGTGATTCTATTTTACAGAACGTTTTTATTCTTTTTTTTAGTGGAAAATTTCACATTTCTGTAGACATTTCAAATATCAGCATATACTTGTAGGCATGATAATTGTTTTTAAGAGTTTTAGCTAGGCGATAGCTTGTGCAGGGTTATTAGGGCATGGGGCAAAAATCCCTATATTTATTTGTTTGAGCTTTTAACCTTGGGAGTTAAACTCTTGCTGAGGTTGACCATATCCTTTTTATCATTCTGAACTCAATGTAATAAACTACCAGTCTGTTGCGATGGTTTGGAGGAATTGTTAGAGTTTGGAAGTATTTGTTCTGTCACTTTGTGTTCTGACTTCCCTTATGATGATAATGGTGCCAAGTTGAATTGGGCCTTGCTTTTCTCTTGGACATAAGTTGCATTGAGAAGAGAGACCTGTAGCATCAACTGCTGGTCTTCTATGAAGAAACTTTACCAAGGTATACACTTGAGTGAAAAATATTCCTGGTGCAGGTCCATGGTCAGTGCTGACTGACAGAGGCGTCAAGATGGTTTTAGGAAGGAGGGACAAAGTTCATGATCTGAACAGATTCTTTCTGGATTTTGAGCTCATGCAATTGAAAAGCAGCAAATTGAAATTTGTAAGAAAAACATAGATGAGGACGGAATTCTTGGGAGTTGATGTTCTGGAGCAGAAGGATGTCAGTCCTGGAAGGAGTGAGACAGACAGACAGACAACATGGATAAAGGAGGAAGATAGATAACTTTGTTGGTTGGATTTGAAGGGAAATGGTATATATTATTACTACAATAAACTTATGAAATCTGACTGGCACTCCACTGGTTATGGTGATGAGTGATCCAGTTGATCTGCTCAATAGAACTGCTTGCTGGCAAAAGTAACTTGCAAGTGGCTAAGGACTCCACAGACACGCGTGACCATAATTTAGTTCTCGGGGAGATTCAGCATGACACAGAATGTGGCATGGCTGGCCCTTTGAAATATGGGTGCTATTCAATTGTGCCAGTTGAGTGGACTGGAGCTTTGTGAAATAAAGTATCATGCTGCTGGGAATTGAATGTCTGATCCTATGAGTGTAAGCCAAATATCCTAACCATTAAGTTACATGCCATCACTAAACTTATGAAATAATATTATCTAGAATTATAGGCACAGGGTGGCTGTGTTGTAAGTAGCTTGCTTACCAACAACATAGCTCCGGGTTCAGTCCTGCTGCATGGCACCTCGGGCAAATGTCTTCTACTATAGATTCGGGCCGAGCAAAGCCTTTTGAGTAGATTTGGTAGACGGAAACTGAAAGAAGCCCGTCATGTATATATATATATATATATACTGTGTGTGTGTATATGTTTGTGTGTCTGTGTTTGTCCTCCCAACATCGCTTGACAACCGATGCTGGTGTGTTTACGTCCCCTGTAACTTAGCGGTTCAACAAAAGAGACCGATGGAATAAGTACTGGGCTTACAAAGAATAAGTCCTGGGGTCGATTTGCTCCACTAAAGGCAGTGCTCCAGCATGACCGCAGTCAAATGACTGAAACGAGTAAAAGAGAATAACAGATAATCAAAGCTAATGGTACTTTTGAAAATCATTGTCAGGAATATTGCCATCATCGTGCCAGCTTGTTTATGTCTGCAACTACCAGTTGTAAACTGAATGCCAAGCATATAACGTGAAATGCCTGGTGCTGTATTTTAAACATTTTATTCTTTGTCACATATTCCATCATGATGTTTAAAGTTACTGAAGAAGAAACAACAAAAGAGACAGAAATTTTATACTACAACAGTAGACATTAAGAAAAATGGTTATGAGGCATATGTGTAAGTTTGTTAATGCTTTAGCATTCAGATTGTTCAGTTAAAAGCAATACTTATTTATTTACATTGCTTTGGGTTAATCATGCATTGTCTTGTAGCCTTGAGATTTCAATAGTGTGATAATATACTTTTAGAAAGTCTTTGTAGGGGAAGTGTGAGAAGTTGGATCTGGCCAGTTTTAAACATAAAACAGGTAGAATATTTGGGCCAGATATGGCCAGTTTAAATGTGAAAGAGTTAATGATATATGATATGATTTTGAATCATTGTCGTATCTCTTCCTCCACAACATACCTTCCAATGCCTCCTCTCTCTACCTGTCTCCACTTATTACATTCCCCCTCTCCTCCTTTCACAATCTCACAAACTTACCCACTCGCTCAACCTATCCAATCCTTGCTTCCAACTCACTCATATACACTTCCCTGTAACTTGAGTATACTCTCCATCACATCTTCACCATCTCTCTCCTCAACTGAGATAGCCAGGTATCTCCTCTTATTGCAAACGCAATATTCATCTAGCAAAAACCCACCTCCCTCAATATTCTTCCTCCCCTAGTTGAGGGGTCTTATCTTGCAAGCTACTTGGTGTCTTACTGCTGCTGTTGATGCAATGAAAAAAAGCCCCAAGTACACTCTGTAAAGTGGTTGGCATTATGAAGGGCATCCAGTTGTAGAAACCATGCCAAGCAGACAGTAGAGCTTGACACAGTCTTGTGACTTTCCAGCTCCTTCCAAACCATCCAACCCATGCCAGCATGAAAGGAGAATGTTAAACGGTGATGACAACTTTAAACAAAATTAAGAACATTATCAAAAAGCTAAAGCTTTTTAGGTTTTATATGTTCTGGCCTAATTATAAAATAGCTGATAGGAATAGTTTACATTAACCAAACTGTGGAAACTGAACATTACTGGTGAAAACAACTGATTTACAAGTGACTAAAAGCATTCAGTCCAATATCTGATTAACTTGTTTAGGAACATAATCTTAGAGCTGATTGAATATACAATGCCAGTGAAATTGGCCTTTACTAAAAAATGTTTAGTAGTGAAAACATTGGCAGTTTGTATTGAAGCAGCTGCCAGAGGATTCAAGCAAAATAAATGGCTGACAGTTCTTGTCAAATGCATCTGCCCAACACAAGATAAAACATGCAGTGATTAAGTTCCATTGTCATACAGCCTTGAAATGAATAATGCATTTACTGATCTCTTACTAAGCCCAAAAGAATGTGTGTTTGGATAAGGAACTTTTTTAAAATTGGTTTACTTGATAAATTGGATTTGCAGTTTGACATAAAAAAAATTAAAAACCTTTGATAACTTTAGAGCCTGTCCCCATGGATCTAAGTTAGTTTTAAAATGTAGAAATATTTTTGTACCTTCTATCATCCAACAGTGTATCTCCCATACAACTAATAAACCAAAATTTCGGATGTCACAATAGAAATAAATATTTGAAACCATCATCATATCTCTGACTTTTGGTGCCAGTTTGTAATTTATGGTGTACTTGCTGCATCTGCTACCGCATAAGCTTTTAACCCTTTAGTGTTCGCATTATTCTGCCTAAATTAATCCTTTTTCATTCACATTGTTTTGAACTAATCATGCATTATCTTGTAGCTATGAGATTTTGATGAGGTAGCTGTTAATTTTTAAGACGATATTGTAGGGCTGGTGTGAGAGACCAGATCTGGCCAGTTTGAACATAAAACAGGCAGAATACTTTTGGCCGGATATGGCCGGTTTAAATGCTAAAGGGTTAAACCTGACCCTCTTTTGAGAGTGAGATGAAAATGCTGACTTCTTTTTGAGCACCAGAAAAATATCTATTAAAAATCCATTACATTGTCCCAAGCATAAAAACATTGATGATCAGATTGTGACAAAGATTTTGAATTTACCCAAAATGTTTCAAATCAGTTTACCATCAAGTGTTGTTAATGAGGAAGATCAAGAATCCACAATTTGTTCTGTTGATAATGATAGAAAAAAAAGCAATTGTAAAGGTATTTTGGTCTAAAGCTCCATCATGTATGGATGTTTCTTACTTACTCTGAACAGAATCTATGTTTCTCTATGCAACAAATTATGCTAGCATATGTTTAAAATACAGTGGTTGCTCCAAAACAAAAGTCCACATAGGCACAAGTGTTGCTGTGTGGTAAGAAGTTTGTTTCCCAACCACACGGTTTTGGGTTCAGTCCCACTGTGTGATACCTTGGGCAAGTATCTTCTACTATAGCTCCAGGCCAACCAAAGCCTTGTGTGTGGATTTGGTAAATGGAAACTGAAAGAAGCCTGTATGTGTGTAGGTGTTTGTATAGATATATCTCTGTGTTTGTCCCTCATTTGACAATGGTGTTGATTTATGACCCCATAACTGAGTGGTTCCAGGACAGATGGAATAAGTACTAGGCTTTAAAAAATAAGTCCTGGGGGTTGATTTGCTTGACTAAATCCTTCAAGGCTGGGCCCAGCATAGCTGCAGTTCACTGAATGAAACAAAAGATAAATGCTAAAAAACTGTAAAATTAGGAAATTTTAAAATCCATTTAAGAAATTGAATCTACATTAACTTTTTGAATTTGTATCAATGTAAAAATTATTTTTTTTTTGTTCAGTTGAATATATTCGTTTGACTTAAAAATAATTGTTACATATTTCTTTACATCATTGTCTACATTTCCATACCTGCCATAAGCTGCACAAAACATTTTGAAGAATTATTTTATGGCCAGTTGCCCTTCCTGATGCCAACCCTTTTACTTAGCACACCTAGGATGCATAGTAAAGAAAAAAGGCGTATTTAGATTTGTAGGTTATAGCATTGTGAAATTGCGTTTATTTTTCTTTTAACTCTTTCGATACCAAACTGTCTGAAATCACCCCTGGTTCTATGATACAAACTTCCCATTTTAAAATGATCTTAGTTAAAACCTTCCATCAAAATTTATGCTAATTTATTATATTCCAGACACCTGCTTAATGACAAAATTATTTTACTAAATTCTTCCTTATTTTCAAAAGTAATTGAAATGTGTATTTCAATGGATATGTGGTATTGAAAGGGTTCAAACTATGATCTTTGGGGGTCTACATAAGATTTTGTTATTATCTGTTAGCAATAAATTGGTTTTACTCTTACAATACACAAAATATTTTAACAATTCTTTTTTTATACAATTCCTAATAATATCTAATTATGAAAGTACAGAGGATTTTTTAAAACATTGATTGGCTATTGGGGTTCACCCAAATAAAATAGGTATCAAAGGGGTTCAAAGAGTAAAAAATGATTGAGAAATACTGGGTTAAAATGTTTTCTTTCTATCCAAAATTGGTTACTGTGCATTCAGCAGTGAATAAATTGGTATTAATTATACTATATCACTCTTTCTTTGTTGCATACTTACTATTTATCAAATAAATACATAAAAAAAAAAAAAACATAAATTTAATTTTTAGATCAAGTTACAAGAAATTAAATAATTGAAATTTTATTAATATTATGTTATGAACAATAAAACTCATATAGAGCCAAGTTTTATTCTTCATAACAAAATTAATAGAATCTCTATTTAATTTCATTTAGATTAATCAAAAAATTTTTAAAAGAAACTTTTGGCTTCCTAATCATGTTCAGAGCATAGTACCTTGGGCTAATGTCATCTGTTATAGCCCTGAGCTGAACAAAGCTTTGTTAGCTGATTTAGTAGACAAATTGAAAGAAGCCCATTCTGTGTGTGTGTGTGATGCCTTGTCTTGACATTACGTGAAGGTTGTAAATGATTATCACACGTATAAGCAATGTCATTCATTTCCAATATTCTGCAAGAACTTGTCTGGCCATGGAGAATTCTAAACTTGCTAGCATGACGAAGGGCATCCAACTAGAAAATCTACCTCAAAGTATATATATATATATATATATATATATATATATATATAATATTAATTAGAGACAAAATCACTATTTTGCAAAACAAACAAGGAAAGACTTAATCAATACATAAAATTTTAATAAAATTTTATTAAAATTTTATGTATTGATTAAGTCTTTCCTTGTTTGTTTTGCAAAATAGTGGTTTTGTCTCTAATTAATATTATATAATATTTTACTATAAAATTGGATTTAATCCTAAATCTGATTTTTTCCCTGTAAATTTGGATTTATTCCCTAATATATTATATATATATATATATATATATATATATATATATATATATATATATATATATATATATATATATGTGTGTGTGTGTGTGTGTGTGTGTGTGTGTGTGTGTGTGTGTATATACACACATACACATTTTATCTTTTACTTGTTTAAGTCATTAGACTGTGGCCATGCTAGGGTATTGCTTTGAAGAATTTTTAGGAGAATGAATTGATCCCAGTACTTTTTTTTTTATTATTAAGCCTGATACTTATTCTGTTGGTCTCTTTAGCCAAACTGTTAAGTTATGGGGACAACATAGTTACACCAATACTGGTTGTCAAGTGGTCGTGGGGACGGGGGGGGGACGCACATACGCAATGATCATCTTTTGGTTTCCATCTACCAAATCCACTCACAATGCTTTGGTCAACCCAAGGCTACAGTAGAAGACAGTAGTTCGAGGTGCCATGCCCTGAGATTGAACCTTGAACCATGTGATTAGGAAGCAAGCTTCTTAGCACCCAGCCATTCCTGCTCCTATAAATATATGTAGATATATATTTATTTATTCATTTGTGCACTGCATGCAAGAAACATATTTATCAGCAACATTTTTTTATGTCTGCTTTCTGTGCTGGCATGGGTTGGATGGTTAGATAGGCTCCAATGGGTTTAGAGGACTATGTCTTGCTCCAGTGTTTTACTTTCGATATAGATTCTGCAGCTCAATGTTCTTCCTAACTTCAACCACTTTAAGACTGTACTGAGTGCTTTTTTCTCATGGTGCCAGCATTATTGTTATTGCCTTGCAAGTCACAAGACCGAAATACTCCCTTGCCTGAGTTGGGAATATATGATAGTGATCACTTTAGACTAAGTGTCGAGAGCTTTAATATGTATGTGTGTGTGTGTGTGCGCACACACACACACACACACACACACACACACACACTCTCACTCTTTCTCTCTCTCTCTCTCTCTCTCTCTCTCTCTCTCTCTCTCTCTCTCTGTTTTTCTATGTATGTTTACATTTGCTGTCTGGATTTTGTACTTATATTGTTATAGAGCAGTCATTATGTGAAGTGATAGTACTAAGTAGTGATGTATATAAATACAAAGTTATTATCTGTTTAAATATGCTTGGGGGATATTCAAACCAGTAAGAAAGCCATTCACTGTGTTTTGTCATGGAGAAAATTTCTTTGTGTAGACAAATGGTGTAAATACACCAAACTCAGCTTGCAGTGCCACATACTCAGACTGTGGTAATAACCTTGTATTTAGTTATTATGCGATATGAAATTCTATGTGGTTAACATTTTATAAATCCCTATTTCTCTTCTTTCTTTCAGTTATTCCTGAGGCTACCGAAAAGTGTTTGAGCAATATGCACAAGCAATTCATCAAAGATTTCCTAATCTCCAAGTTGAAGGCGAGAACTTTCCACCTCCAACTATCAAGGCAGTTATAGCACAGTTTCTCAGTATATTCAAGTTGTCCTTAATAGGTATCATTTTATCAGAGTTTAACCCTTTCCATTATCTCAATATGCAAACTCCTAGTATGTTCACTTGGGCCACTTCAAATAAGGTAAGTAATTTTTTTTCTTGCTGGTGGTGATGGTGATGTTCTAGTAGTGTAGTGTTTTGTTTAGCTCTGGATTAGTTCTGAACAAATAGATCTGTAATCAGTGTTCCAGGCATGACCATTCCAACGAATTTTCAAGCAGTGTAAGGAATACTAAAAATTCCTTGTGCCCTTCTCTGTTTTGTTTTGCTCTGGATTAGTTCTGAACAAATAGATCTGTAATCAGTATTCCAGGCATGACCATTCCAACGAATTTTCAAGCAATGTAAGGAATACTAAAAATTCCTTGTGCACTTCTGTGTTTAAGATCATATGTTCTGATTCAAAGGAAATTTGGTTGTTATTTCTTGCAAGTCAAGCTATCGCGTAGACATTCCCTCTTTGGTTATATTCTCTATGGTGGTGGTGTTGGTATTTAACCCCCAGGCCAGCACTGATCAAATGGATCTAGAACTAAAGCCATTCCAGCAGTTGCTATACAAGAAATCCAGGACTGTCACTCATTGCTCCTTTTTGAAGACAATAGCATGAATTGAAGATTTGACTCCTATTTCTAGTATATTTAGCAACCATATAGAAGCTGCTTATCCCATTGTGTTGGTTATGGTATCTAGTCCCAGGTGTGAACAAACAGAAAATCACTGACAAAAGCGCCATGTTCTGGCCTCTGGCCCCCAGGTGTACTGTCTTATTCTGTTCCTTTAATCATCTCTCTCATTAGAGGTGGCTGGTCATGTACCTGAGACCAATTTTGGTCCTATGATATTAGCTTCGTTTTAAAATGGTCTGAATTTAAGCCTATCAAAATTTCATATTAATTTATCTTCCAAATACCAGCTAAATAATCACAAAATTATTTTACTAAATTCTAAATTAGTTTCCAAATTAATTGAAATAAAGACAGTGTATTTTAATAGAAATATGGTAACAAAAGGGTTAACTCTCCCTCACCCTCTCTTCTTCTGCGTTAAATAAAGATTATCAATGGGTGAAAATCTTCAAAATTTTTTTGTTGAAGTATTTTGTTATTGGTGATGGTTCAATTCATTGTGATTTGTGTTTTTATCAATTCCAGATTTATTCTTGTATGATGGTCTTCTTTCTAAGTAATGCTCTTGAAGGTCATATGATTTCTACCGGAGCTTTTGAAGTAACATTCAATGGTAAGCCTCTGCATGTTTCTCTCTCTCTCTCAGGTGAAATTGAACTTGTGTACTTTATATTTGTTATTGTGCAAGTGTGCCTGTGTGATTTAAAGTGTTTGCTTTCTGACTATGTGATTTTATATTCAGTCCCACTGTGTGGTACTTTGGACAAGTGTCTTCTACTATAACCCCGAACTTGACAAAAATCTTGTGAGTGGACCTGGTAGAAGGAAACTGAAAAAAGCATGCCAAAGAAGTGCCGATCTCTTACTACGGAAGAAACCTGTGGAAGTGGTAGACCCAGGAAGACATGAGGTGAGGTGGTGAAATTTGATCTTTGGATGTTGAGTCACATGGAGGCAGTGACAAGTGACTTTTGATGATTTGCTGTGCTTGAGGAGACATGTGAAGCAAAATGAAATCCTAGTTGTGGCCAGTGCTGGTGATACGTAAAAAGCACGAAATTATGAAGGGCATCCAGCCATAGAAACCAAACCAGACCAGAGCCTAGTACAACTCTCTGGCTTACAAGTTCCTGTCAAACCATCTAGTCAATGCCAGCATAGAAAATAGACACTAAATAATGATAATGATGGTGTGTGCAAGCATGTTAGTGTCTCCTTATCATGACATCATGTGATAGTTGTAAATGAGTATCACCAATATACAAGTGATGTCCATTGTTTCCCAGTCTTCTGTAAAAGCATGTCCAGCAATGAGGGAAACTTGCTTGGAAACGAGTGAGGATTGGTGATAGGAAGTGCATCTAGCCTTAGAAAAATTTCCTACACAAATTCTGTCTAACCCATATGAGCATGGAAAAGTGGACGTTAAAATGATGATGAAAACCATATTTATGTCAGTTGACTTTTTATTAGATTACTCACCCAACCTCATGTTAACACAAGTCTGGTGAGTGAA
Source organism: Octopus sinensis (assembly GCF_006345805.1). Taxonomy (NCBI): domain Eukaryota; kingdom Metazoa; phylum Mollusca; class Cephalopoda; order Octopoda; family Octopodidae; genus Octopus; species Octopus sinensis. The sequence goes on along the minus strand of NC_043015.1, from coordinate 12,261,630 downwards.
ATTAATTTGCCAGAAATTGTGTAGAAATCTTCAGATGAACTCTACTTGTTCCAGTGTGATAGACTTAATGTATCAGTTTAACACCACCGTTGGTTGGCTCTTGGCTGCCTTTAATAGATTCACCCCTGTTAAAAGCATTCAGACCAAGTCTTCAGTCTTTAGCTATCAAAATCTTTTCTCCCACCAGTCTCTGGGGCCGAAAAAAAGAAAAAGGTAATGAGCCTGCCTTCTATTTTAACTTAACCCTTTAGCATTTAAACCAGCTTTATCCAGCCCAAACATTCCTCTTGTTTTATGTTCAAACTGGCCAAATTCAGTCTCTCACACCTATCCTACAATATAATTCTGAAAATAAACAGTTGCACTCATACCAATATGTAACATAGACGTTAAATTATGATGATGATATTAAAATCACGTAGCTACAAGATAATGCATGATAAATTCCAATGTGAATAAATAAACATTACATTTGACAGGGTAATCTGAATGCTAAAAGGATTAAGGCATAAAAAAAATTAATGGTTTTGTATTGAGACACAGTCAGTAGCTTTGAGGGGAAAGAATTAGTCGATAGCATCCATACCAGTACTTGATTGATGCTTATTTTATCGACTCCAAACACATGGAAGGCAAAGTTGACATCGATGGTAGTTGAACTTAGAACGTAGAGAACTGGAAAAAATATTGAAAAGCAATTTTTCTGATTAACAATTTTGATTCTCACAATATTTATCGATGTAAGGGTAGATAACTCTGTTATAATTTGCTTGTCTGGACAAGAAAATATTCTACTCTTACTTTAGAGTTACTTGTTATCGCCGGGCCAGCATGATTCATCAGATCTAAAATCTAAGGCATGCATTCCAGCTGTGACTTGCTTTTATATAAAGCATTTCTTATCTCAGAATACATTTCCCTCTGTCTTTTTAAAGATAGGATACAATTGAAAGGAAATTTGACAACTATTTCTAACACGTTGAGTCACTGCATAGAGGCTTCCTCTTTAGCTCGTACAATTGCTATTTCCTTTTCTTATCAAGCAGAGTGTATCTATACGTTTTTGTTTCAGTCGCGGGATTGTGGCCATACTGGGGCTTCACATTAAGCAAATTGACCCCAATATTTATTTTTAGGTTTGCTACTTACTCTTATCAGTCTCTTGCTGATCTACTCTGTTATGAGGAATGTAAACAAACCAACGCCATGTCATACTGTTGTGGACACACACATGCACGACAGGTTACTGTGTAGTTTCTGTCTATCAAATTCATGCGCTTGGTATTAGTTGACCTGGGACTATAATAGAAGACATTTACTTGAGGTACTCTGCTGTAAACCATGTATCTGCAAAGCAAACTTTGCAACACTGCCATGCCTGTGCCTGTGAATATGTTTTTTGGTATAACTTTCCATTTTCAAGACACTTGGGTGGGATTTGCTGGTATTTATAATCATTTCTGGTATCACAACATGATTCTCTCAGTAGCTGAAAAGTCACCATGTTCTACAAGTTTAGTGTCATCAATTCACTGTTTTTTTTTGGGGGGGGGGGGGGTTCAATGAAATAGTTTTATGTGGGCTGACAAGTCAGTTGCAACCTCTAGATGTCTTTTGAATAGGCCATTTAAGCAGAACATGAAGGAGCAATGGAATACATGGATGACAATGCCAGACCACAACCTCACACCCACAGGAAGGATGAAAAGACCCAGCATTGCACAAGTCTGTGAATGGGTGAAACAAGCTTGGGATGACATCAGACCAGAAATTGTTGTGAAATCTTTTAAAAAGTGCAGCATTAAGCAATGCACTTGGTGGAACGGAAGACGACACATTATTTGAAAAGGATGAATTTTCTGGCTTTTATGGAGTGGTTGGCATTAGGAAGGGCATCCAGCTGTAGAAACTTTGCCAGATAAGACCGGAGCCTGGTGCAGCCTTCTGGCTTCCCAGATCCCCGGTCGAACCGTCCAACCCATGCTAGCATGGAGAACGGACGTTAAACGATGATGATGATGAAGATGAATAAAATTTTGATGACCTAGTTTTCTTTCTTTCTTTTTTTTTTCTATTGTTTTCTGTTCAGTTATGGTATAATAATGACTTGCTATTTATACATATTTCATAGGCTTGTGTTCTAGTTTTTCCCCCAATTGTTGTTCATACACACCTTACATTACTAATCATAGCTTGTTTTTTTTTTTTATCATTTTTTCCCTAATTTGGAGATAAGTTTTTATGGAACATTAAAATTTTTCCTATATGATATATATTATAATATATATTTTAAAACAAATTGTCCTATGGTATAACTATTGGATTTGTTAATTTACAAGACAACAACTAGTGTTTACCGTATTTTTTTTTGGAATATACCATAAACTATGGTATCTTTTATTATTATTGACATTAATAAAAGTGTTTGTAACTAACACTAAATAATTTACATAATGATTAAGGAAAAAAAAAACAGCATTTCTAATACTATATTTTGCTAGAAAGAACAACATGGTAACATCAGAGGGAGAAAGGGAGGGTTTACCTACGATATGTATGTTTACAAAACGTGTGCTGCCACCTTTTGGTGAAGAATCACCTACAGTATGTTTATATTGAATGTGGATGCAATAAATTGCTTATAATGACCGGTAATAACAAAATTATACAGTAGAGGAATTAAAACATTATTTTAGTGGTAATTTATTTTGCAAAAGTATAGCCTCATGCATCTTATAGGCCATAAAATATGGTAGTTTGCTATATACCTAGTATATAAACTGTTGATATCTTCTTGAAGCTGTTTTTGAACTGCTATTTAAAGTTTGTAGAATAAGACTTACAAAACAGGTTTACTTTCTAGGTTATTGTTTTCTGGTCTTTATTTTGTATTTATATTCTTTTATCCAGACATTGAAAGTAAGTGATGTCAGCCATAAGGTATTTTTATTAAAACACCACATTTAATTTTCTTTTTATTTATCTTTCTAGATGTTCCAGTTTGGTCCAAACTTGAAAATGGACGTATTCCATCTCCAAGCGAAATGTTCCAGATTATAGATAATCATATGAGACTTCATAAAGATGATCTGGCCTAATTTCTATCTCAAGGTAAGAAACGACTCTCTAGACTTATGTCAATCTCTTAATTATATTAATCTGTCCTTTGTTAGGAGCTCTGAATTCATTCTTTGGATGTGCAGTGTCAGTGTGCTTGTTCGACTGAGTGTAAGCATCTTGAGAGAAAGTTTAGGCGTAAGAGGAATCAGATGTTGTGTGTAAGAGAGAGACGACTGCACTGGTATGGTCATGTGATGCAAATGGACGAGGACAGTTGTGTAAAGAAGTGCTGATCTCTAACTATGGAGGGAACCTGTGGTAGAGGCAGGCAGACCCAGGAAGACATGGGATGAGGTGGTGAAGCATGAACTTTGAACCTCACAGCAGCAATGACTAGTAACCAAGACCTTTGGCGATGTGCTTTCCTTAGGAGGACTTGTCAAGCCAAGTGCACCTATATTGGTGGTACGTAAAAGAAATCAACTTCTGAATGTTGGGCCTCATTGAGGCAAAGCGGCCGAGTGGCTTTCGAGCATTGGACCTGACGAAGGCAAAGTGGCTGAGTACCTTTCGAGTGTTGAGCCTCATGGAGGTAGAGTGGCTGAGTTTCTTTTACGTGTTGGGCTCACGGTAGTGAAGTGGTTGGAGTTCCTTTTGAACATTGGGCCTCATGGAGGCAAAGTGGCTGAGCTCCTTTCAAGTGTTGGACCTTATGGAGGCAATGACAAGACCTTTGGCATTATGTTGTGCTTGAGAAGAAGACCCATCAAGCTGAGCAAAATTGCAGTTGTGACAGATACCAGTGTCACGCAAATGGCACCTGTACTGCTGGCATGTAAAAGCACTCATTACACTCCCGGAGTGGTTGGCATTAGGAAGTGCATCCAGCCATAGAAAACCATGCCAAATCAGACTGGATTCTGGCGCAGCCTTCCAGCATGTCTGCCCAATCAAACTGTCTGACCCATGCCAGCATGGACAATGGACGTTAAAGGATGATGATGATGAATTCAAATTTCATCATTAGAGGGAAAATTGAAAACGAAAAAAAAAAAACATGAAATAAAATTGAAATCTTCAACGAGCTCTAATGATTCTCTATAAATGGATGTTGTTATTTCATGTAAGCAAATATAGTGTAGTATTTATTCAGCAATTGTTGCAGTATTGATGTTTAGGTAATTCATGTATGAATCTTGGTTAGACTTTCTGATTAGGTAAGTCTTCGGTTGTTTGATTAACTTGATTACCTGCTTATTGAGTTAGTGAGTATTCCATAGATATATGTACCCTTTTGATATATGTGGTAAGAAGCTTGCTTCTCAACCACATGGTTCTGGGTTTAGTCTACCACATGGCATCTTGGTTAAGTGTCTTTTACAATAGCTTCGGGCCAACCAAAGCCTTGTGAGTGGATTTGGTAGACGGAAACTGAAAGAAGCCTGTTATATGTGTGTGTGTGTGTGTGTGTGTGTGTTTTTTGTTCCTCCCCACCACCATCACTTGACAACCGATGTTGGTGTGTTTACATCACCGTAACTTAGCGGTTTGGCAAAAGAGACCTATAAAATAAGTACTAGGCTTACAAAGAATAAGTTCTGGGTTCAGTTTGTTTGACTAAAGGTGGTGCTCCAGCATGGCTGCAATCAAATGACAAACAAAAGAATAAAAGAATATATGTGTATAAAGGTAGATTCAGCAAGGCATAATGTGTAACAAGGCTACACCTTTGAATTATGAATACAGTCTATACTAGCAGGCTTCTACACAGTTTCTATCTATCCATGTTTACACACAAGGCTTAGGTTGAGCCAAGTTCACTTTCATCATTTTAACATCCACTTTTGCATGCGTGCATGTATGGTTAAATGGACTTAGATTTTTCTATGGCCAGATGCTCTTTCTGTGCTGACCCTTACTTGTTTCCAAGTGAGGTAATATTTCCCTATGGCCAGATGTTTTGCAGAACATTAGAAATGAGTGATGCTGCTTTTATAACAGTGACACAACTATCATGGGATCTCAATGTTGAGACGAGGAGACTTACATATTTATATTTATAACAGGCTTTTTTCAGTTTCCTTCTAGCAAATTCACTTGTAAGACTTTGGTTGGCCTGGAGCTAAAGTAGGACATTTGCCCAAGGTGCCACTCAGTGGGACTGAACTCATAACCGTTTGTTTGGGAAGCAAACTTAACTACACAAGCACACTTGTGACTATTGGAGAGTATGGACAAAAATCAGAACATCAAGTTGTGTATGGGAACAATATATGCTGCTAGTCATTAAGTCCAATGCTTTGAGAGAAAATGTCCAGTGAGTGTTTTTGCACATGTGGACAGATTGTCATATTCATTAATTAGCAGACAATCAAGCTAAAAGTTGGTTTGTGTCATCTCAAAACAAAATTCTGTTGCGTTTATAATCAAACTGATCCAGTCCATACAAAGGTTTACAGGCACTGCAAGGTAGAAACAACATATCTACAGACGGTAAATAGTGGTAGCACTGTAAGCTTGCTACATTAGCTTGCAGAGGTGAATTCTGCGCTGTTACAGGTGGATGTGCTTCTCCAGCTTGGATTTTCATATATATATATATATATATATATATATATATATATATATATATATATATATATATACATACATATACTAGCATTATCGCCCGGCGTTGCTCAGGTTTATAAGGGAAATAACTATATAAGCATTTTTAGAGATGTAATGTATAATAGCCATCTCAATATGGCTAACCACAAAGGGGGTGTTACTGTAGCTTTTTATGTTCTGAGATTTAATAATACATTTTTAGAGAGTTACTTCCCTTATATAAACCGAGCGAAAATGCATTAAAAATGCGGAAAAGTTATGGTAAATTTTTTTTTAAATCGTAGACTCATCGTAGACACGCGCTAATACCCAGAAGGGCTCGATATGAATCACGACTATAAGATACCCGCTTTTGGTTAAACTGCACTGCAAAATGTGGGAGTAGTTAGGAATCTAAATCGTAGGAGACAGACACCACACATCATCACTTTTATATATATAGATATAATCATTTAATGTCTATTGTCCATCTGGCATGGGTTGGATGGTTTGACCAGGTCTGGGGAGCTGCACCAGACTTCAGTCTGATTTGACACAGTTTGGCTTCTACAGCTGGATGCCCTTACTAACGCCAACCACTTTACAGAGTGTACTGAGTGCTTGCTTTTATGCGGTGTTGCATGGGTGCTTTTACACAACACTCCACAGGTGCTTTTACGTGGTACTGCACGGGTGCTTTTACATGGCATTGGCACAGGACTCTTGCAGGTCAATTCTTACCACCAGTGGGACCGGTCTTAACACTTCTGCCGCAGAGTACAGGTCTTCTTGAATGCAGCAAAGCACCAGGCATCTTGGTCCTTTTTCATCTCATCTGAAAGGTTCAGTGTACTGAAGTCGTTCTTCCAGTACTTCGTCCCATGTCTTCCTGGGTCTCCCACTTCTACATGTTCCATCTGCTTTGAGAGATCAGCACTTTATTGAGCTGTCAGCATCCATCTGCATGACATGACCAAACCAGCGCAGTCTTCTCCCTTGCACACAGCAACTAATTCCTCTTATTCCCAACTTCTCTCTCAATACACTAACACGCTGTCGAACATGTACACTTTCATTATGCATTCAGCAGAGCTTACTAGCCCCATTCCTTTCTAACCTTCACATTTCCTCTTTGTTCAGAGCCCATGTGTCACTACCATCTAGAATTGCTGTCTGTATACTTGCATCAGACAGTCTTCCTTTCACTTGGAGAGAGAAACCTTTTGTAGCCAACAGAGGTAACAGCTCTCTGAATTTCCTCCATTCTTTTCTTATTATGGCTGTCACACTCTCCATGCATCCTTCTCCATTACTACTTTGGTCTCTTCTGGCAGCAGAAATTATCTGCTACCTCTAATGAACCACCAGGGCAATTGAGAAACTCAATTTCCTGGGTCTCTATAGTTCTTATGGATCCTGTGCATCTTCCACATATGAACACTCACTTGAAGAAGTTTTAGTTGAACAAATCGACCTCAGAAATTTATATTTTAAGCCTAATACTTATTCTATTTTACCAAAGTGCTAAGTTATGGGAACACACCAACACCAGTTGTCAAGTGGTAGTGGAGGACAAACACACACACACACACAACTGGCTTTCATTTTTTTGACTATCAAATCCGCTCATAAGGCTTTGGTCGGCCTGAGGCTATAGTAGAAGACACTTGCTGAAGGTGCCATGCAGTGGGACTGAACCCAGAACCATATGCTTGGGAAGCAAGCTTTTTAGCACACAGCCATGCCTACACCTGTCTGCAAAAAAAAAAAAAATTTTTTAAAGAAATAGATGCAGTGCTTATGGCATGAATTCCTTTGAAGAAAAGGTTGCTCATTTATCAGGGGGTGACCTGGAGTTTAATATCTTGCATCATGTCCACACATTTTGAATTCACGTTGAAACTGCCATGTCGATCATTTGTTTATTTAACAAAATCAATATATTTCTTTTCTTTTTTTTATTCCAGCTGCCTATATATTATATATATATATTTATAAAACCGTGTGTCATCTTGGCGCCTTGACACTTGCTTTTTGTATGCTGAGTCAATGAAGGCCAGGGTATAAACCAGTCATATGCTGGAGACTCTGGCTGGATGTCCTTGGACACTTCTGCATGCAAGAATCACCTGCTGATGTATTGGATTTCACACAGACAACTATTTCTACATGATCAATAAATAATGAAGATAAAAAGAAAAAAAAAATGAAACTGCAACATACACTATATATATATATATATATATATATATATATATATATATATATATAGTGTATGTGTGTGCGTGTGTGTATATATATATAAATGCATATATGTATGAAGGTGTGTATAAATATGTCATACAGATATATAATTACATACATGTTTATAAATATTTATATTTACTTACATGAACCCACACACATATATACATACGTTATATATATAATGTGTGCACACATACTTTCATCCACATGTGTGTATATATATATATATATTCACACATAATAAATTAATAAAAAATTAATCTCTGTAAAAAAAAAATGTAATTGAAAAAAATTAACATATATAAAAAAAAAATCTATCTTCTGGAAATGTTCATCAAATTCTTAAATGACATCAACAAGAACAATAATAACAAAGATTATTATTAATAATAAATGTAAGAAATGGAAGTGTTGAGGTTTTGTTTCCCTTTTTCTGTTTTGGTTGTTTTGTTTTTTAAATGGTCACGTCATAATCAATAATAATAATATAATAATAATAATAATAATATGGGTTTCAAAGTTAGGTACAAGGCCAGTAATTTCGGGGAAGGGACTACGTTGATTACATCAACTCCAGTGTTCAACTGGTACTTATTTTATCAATCCTGAAAGGATGAAAGACGAAGTCAACCTCGCCGGAATTTGAATTCAGAACGTGAAGATGAATGAAATGCTGCTGTGCATTTTGCTTGGTGTGCTAATGATTCTGTCTGCTTAGCTCCTTATCATCATCATCATCGTTTAACGTCCGCTTTCCATGCTGGCATGGGTTGAACGGTGTAACTGGGGTCTGGGAAGCCAGAAAGCTGCACCAGACCCAGTCTGATCTGACAATGTTTCTACGGCTGGATACCCTTCCTATTGCCAACCACTGTGAGTGTAGTGGGTGCTTTTTACATGCCACCGGCACAGGTGCCAGACGAGGCTGGCAAACGGCCATGATCAGATGGTGCTTTTTACGTGCCACCGGCACGGAGGCCAATCGTTTTCGATGTAGACATGAGGCCAGAAATTTTCTGGGGTGGGGAGTTAATTTCAGCAAGTGGTCAGTACCTATTCACCTGGCAGTCTAGCCTGAACTTGACCTCAAGCATCTTAACAATTTTTTCAGAACCCTCAGTCCTATAAGCTACAGTGCTAGCCTGCTTGCACTTGCTTCTCTGAGTGTTAGACTGCTGTAAGTCTATTGACTTATCCAGGTTAATGTTTACACTTGTATTGCTGCCATGGCTTTACAGTATTCCAGTGTTAGTGAAACATCCATCAACTCTTAGCTTTAGCAGCAATAGCTCAAAAGATACAGAACCAATGAGAGAGGACATATTTGACATGTTGGATGTGCAATTCAGAACTGTTTCAATAGGTGGACATTTAATCAGGCCACCAAATATATGCTGCTGTACATTGAAGCAATCCAGTCTCTATATAATTGTCTAATTGTCTCTTATAATCTACTAACAAGCTCCCTGCACAAGTATATTTTTTTTTATTGCTAAGGGTTTGCTATATCCTATCAGTTCTCTAATGGCTCTTTTCAGAGTGGAATGCAACATGTTGTTGACAATTGCCCTGTTAACTGCTGCTTAAGAAGTTTGCTAATCTGCTCTCTGGAAACTTTTCTTTTTGTACATGCGTGCTTATAGTTGGTACTATTGTGGTCATGTGATTGAAGTGAGCCTGATCACGCCATTTTTCTTTCTGGTTTTACAGTGTAAGCATGGCTGCCCCACTAGCAATGTACACCAAAGAAGTAAAAAGAGCAGTGATGCAATTTCTCTGGTCGAAAGATATCAGGTGCTGAAATTCATTGGAGGCTTTTAGTACAATATAGGGACAGTGCACTACTGTGTAGAAGTGTGTATGAGTGGATCTAGAAGTTTAAAAGCGACTGGACAAGCATGATGCACAAAGAGAGAGCAGGACGCCCGTCAACCCCTACCACTGATGAGAAGATTCAGCAAGCTCGAGAGATGGTAATGGTGAACCAGTTCACCATTACCATCTCGGATCACTGCTCTTTGTTCTTCTTTGGTGCACATTGCTAGTGGAGTGGCCATGGTTACACTGCAAAGCCAGAAAGAAAAATGGTGCAATCAGGTTCAAATGCCGTTCATGTGACCACAATAGTACCGACTATAAGCACTCATGTACAGAAGGCAGTGTGACAATAATAAAGATATGGCAAAAGTGCAGATAGAGGCACAATGGCCCAGTGGTTAGGGCAGTGGACTTCTGGTTGGAGGATCGCGGTTTTGATTCCCAGACTGGGCGTTGTTTGTGTTTGTTGAGTGAAAACACTTAGAAGCTCCATGAGGCTCTGGCAGGGGGTGGTGGTGACCCCTGTTGTAATCTTTTGCCACAACTTTTTCTTATTCTCTCTTCCTGTTTCTCAAGTAATGCTGTGATGGACTGGTGTCCCGTCCAGCTGGGGGAGAACACATACACCACAGAAACCGGGCCCATGAGCCTGGCTAGGCTTGAAAAGGGTGACGTTTATCGTTTTAAAAGTGCAGATAATATTTGACTTCCTCTTGTATATTAAACAAGGGAGTTAGGATGAGAAACTATATAAAATATACAAGGTATTGAAATAAGCTGAAAGTTTAGTTCTCAAAATAAAGAGCAAAGAAGTTACCACAGAGTTAGGATCAGGGCACTCCATGACTTACCACATTCTACTCCAATAACCTTCAGCAAACTGGGTCATTTGAATTCATATGCTGTCATCCTTGGTTTTAGTTAAATGACAAGAGACCCTCTGATTTGAGGTGCAGTCACTGTTACTAGCTTGTGTGATTTTCAACGAACCATCTATCCTGCTTGGGTTCAGTGTTCTTGTCCCCTATTTTTTCCTGAAGCAGTGAAATACAACTGTGTTACCTAAAAGTAAATGTAGGTTGGATATAATCAAGTAAAATGAATAAATTAGCTATCTTGTGAGTTAGCCTTCTTTCTCTTTTTTCTTTTTTTTTTTTTTTTTTTTGGTGGGGGTGCTAAAATTTTGAGTCAGAAATAAAAGATAACCTAGATTATTAGATACATACTTTATACATTGTAAACTTGCCTAAAAAGAAATATAGATCAATGGATGGTACTTGTTTATTCATTACCAAAGAAATTCTTAGACTGAACAAATTTTCCAAACTGCCTTTGAGCTTTATTTTGTGGGACTGAATAAAGTGAAACTCAATACAACAGAAGTACAATAATAAAATGAATGAAAATAAATTATAAAGCGAATGTATGGAATGCATCTGTGTTTATTAGTATTTAAATCTGAAGTCTGACAGAATTGTCTCCCTTCGGGCTAATCACAATGTTTCATATCTTACAGGAATTATAAAATAAGTACCAAAGTACTAGAGCTGATATCGTTGACGAAACCCTTGAAAGGTGGTGTACATGCTTCACTTATTAAAACTCTCTGCCTCTAGAGGATGTAACTCAATAACCAAAGAGCAGTTCAGACTAGATCCATTTAAGGAAGGGAGGTAATCTCAAGAAACAAGAATTCCCAAAAGTTGACCGGCTATTAAAACAAACGACTAATTTACTGTCTGGGGGCGAGAGGACAGTTGTGGACTTGAGTTTCTGTCATAGTAAGCATCATCAGGCAACAATTGTCCTAGATTGTCTTGGCAGCTAAGGGACATTGACATAAATGAAAAGAGCAGATCACATAGGTTATCTCAGACACTGAATTTGTCCCTTCCCTTAATAGTATGTCAACTATGGAGAATTCTTGATCCTTGAAATTATTTGGTCATTAAAACACATTCTCTAGAGGCAGAGAGTTTTAATAAAGCAAGAATGTATGTTGTATAATATTTAATATATCTGCATCTGTATGTGTGTATCTTTTTATCTTGTTTCTGTTATTTGACAGCAGACATGTCAAGGCCCCTTCATGAAAGGTTTTTGTTGAACAGAACAACCCTAGCATTTTCTTTTTTTAAGCCTGGTGCTTGTTCTGTTGGTATCTTTTGCTGGGATGTAAACCAACTAACACCAGTTATCAAGGAGTGGTAGGGACAAACACAAAGACATATATATATATACATATATGATGGGCTTCTTCAGTTTCCACCTCTCCGGCCCACTCGTAAAGCTTTGGTTGATCCAGAGCTATAACAGAAGACACTTGACCAAGGTACCACACTAGGATAAATCTAGGACTGTGTGGCTGGAAGCAAACTTCTTACCACACAGCTACGCCTGCACCTATATATCATCATCATCATCATCATCGTTTAACTTCTGTTTTCCATGCTGGCATGGGTTGGACGGTTTGACTGAGGGCTGGCGAACCAGAAGGCTGCACCAGTTTCTTATCTGATCTGGCAAAGTTTCTACACCTGGATCCCCTTCCTAAGGCCAACCACTCCGAGAGTGTAGTGGGTGCTTTTACGTGCCACCAGCATGAGGGCCAGTCAGGTGGTCCTGGCATTGGCCACACTCAAATGATGCTTTTTATGTGCCACCTGCACAGGAGCCAGTCTGTTGGCACTGGCAACGACCATGCTTGAATGGTGCTTTTTTATGTGCCACTGGCACGGGAGCCAGTCAGCGGCCCTGGCAACGATCATGCTCAAATGGTGCTTTAAATGTTCCACTGGCATGGGTGCCAATCAGGCGGTACTGTCATCTGCCATGACAATGATTTCACTTGCCTCAACAGGTTTTCGCAAGTATAGTTTATTGCCCAATGATTGAAGGGTACTTTTAGATGGGCTGGTTATACAGCACTGGCATAGACCATGGTTATGATCTCACTTGGTTTGCTGGGTTTTCTCAAGCACAGCATATCTCCAAAGCTCTCTATCACTTGCCATTGCCTTTGTGAGGCCCAATGTTCGAAGATAGTGCTTCACCACCTCTTCCACAGGTTCCCTCAACTGCTAAGGTGTGACACTTTTTCACACAGCTGTCCTCATCCATTTACAACATATGACCATACCATCGCAGTCATCTCTCTTGCACACCACATCTGATGCTTCTTAAGTCCAACTTTTCTCTCAGGGCAGTTACACTGTCGTGTATGCACACTGACATTACACATCCAGTGGAGCATACTGGCTTCATTCCTTGCAAGTTTACGCATGTCCTCAGCAGTCATGGCCCATGTTTCACTGCCATGTAGCGTGGCTGTTCACACACATGCGTCATACAATCTATCTTTTACTCTGATTGAGAAGCCCTTTGTCAGCAAAGGTAGGAGCTCTCTGAACTTTGCCCAGGCTATCCTTACTCTAGCAGCTACACTTTTAGAGCATCCACCCCCGCTACTGACTTGGTCACCTAGGTAACAGAAGCTATCAACTACTTGTTTTTCCCCCTGGAATGTGATGGAAGCTTTTCTCTGCACATTTTCAGTGTTTGTTGCTCCTGAGCATTTGCCACACACAAAAACTATCTTCCCAGTTAGCCTTCCTTTGATATTGCTGCACCTTGTATGTGTCCATAGCTTACATTGGGTACATCTTATGGAGTTTCTACCTATGCCTTTGCTACAGATTGAGCAGGGCCATCTACCTGAAGGGATTTGTGGTTTGTCTGCCTTCCTACTTATTAAGACTTTGGTTTTTGCTAGGTTGACTCTAAGGCCCTTCGATTCTAATCCTTGCTTCCACACCTGAAACTTCTCCTCTAGTTCTGATAGGGACTCAGCAATTAGAGCAAGGTCATTATAATAGAGAAACTCCCAGGGGCACCCTTGTCTTGAATTCCTCTGTTATTGCCTGGAGGACTATGATGAATAAGATGGGCTGAGGACTGATCCTTGGTGGACCTCTACCCCTACCTGGTATTTGTCACTGTACTCGTTGCCAACCATCACCTTACTGACAGCATCCCTGTACATGGCTTGTACAGCCCTCACTAACCATTCATCTATCCCTAGTTTCCTCATTGACCACCAGATAAGTGATCAGAGAACCCTGTCAAAGGCTTTCTCCATGCCAATGAAAGCCATGTACGGAGGTTTATCTTTGGCTAGGTATTTCTCCTGCAGCTGTCTTACCAGAAATATAGCATCAGTGGTGTTTTCCCTGGCACAAACCCAAACTGCATCTCATCTAAACTAACTCTCTCTCTAATTAGTTGGGCTATGACTTTCATTACTTGATCCAACAACTTGATACCTCTGTAATTATTTGTATCTAATGTGTCACTTTTACCTTTGTAGCAGGTGTCTACACTGGTCATTGGGTATGATTCCATGTATCACCTAGTTGACTATATGGGTGACTAGACTATAGCCGACACTGTCAGATATCTTAAGTATCTCTGTGGTGATTGCTGATGGGCCAGAGGCTTTCCCTGTCTTCATACCCTTAATTGCTTTATCTACCAAGGTACTCTCAATTCAGATAGCTGGTCCCTCTGTTGGTTCAACATTTGGCAAACTCTCTTTCTCCCATTCATTCTCTTCATTTAGAAACCTTTCATATGGACGTCTCCAAGTCTCACTCCTTGCAGCCTCATTAAATACAAGTGAACTGTCATACATGCAGACACATTTCTCTCCTATGTCATCACAATTCTCTCTCATGCACTGTCTTGCAACACGAAACACCTCAAGTTTTCGGTCCTCACAATGCAGGACATTGGCAAATTTTTTCTTATATGCTTCTCCTCTGGCTAAATAAACCTGTCTCCTAGCTTCCCTTGTGGCAGTCTGATACAATTCCCTGCTACCGCCATTCTTCCAGTACCTCCATGCCTGTTTCTTTTCCCTAATGACCCTGTCAACTACATTGTTCCACCACGACATTACTTTGGGTTAAGAGGGGACTTTGCACCATCCACAGATTTATATATATATATACTTGTTTCAGTCATTTGACTGTGGCCATGTTGTTGGAGCACCACCTTAAATGGTTTTAGTCAAAGAAATCGATCCCAGGACTTATTCTTTGTAAGCCTAATACGGAGACATAAACACACCAGCATTAGTTGTTAAGTGATGGCAGGTGGCAAACACATATACATAAATATATATATATATATATATATATATATATATATATATACGACAGGCTTATTTCAGTTTCCAACTATCAAATATACTCATAAGGCTTTGGTTGGCCTGAGGCTATAGAAGACACTTGCTGAAGGTGCCATGCAGTGGGGCTGAACCTGAAACCATGTGGTTGCGAAGCAAGCTTCTTATGACATGGTCATGCCTGTATGTATATTTTTTACTTATTTCAGTCATTTGACTGCAGCCATGCTGGAGTCAAACAATTCAACCCCAGTATTTAATTTTAAGCTTGAGACCAATTATATCAGTCTCTTTTGCTGGCATTTGTAAGCCCTGGGCTAAATTTGAAGACATTTGCCTAAAGTGTCATGCTGTAGGACTGAATTTAATACCACATGGTTGCAAAGCAAGTTTCTTGATACACAGCCATGTCTTGTTTAATGAATTCTAGTCTTTAGGGTAATAGGATACGATTTGAAGATTTTGTGATTAAAACAAACAGGTCAATTGACTGCATAAAGGTTGTTTTGGTTGACTGGCCTGGCTATCTTTTTTTTTAATGTAGGGCATGATTTGAAGGAGATTTTAGCTGGTTGAGTGATCTTGTCAAGCAGCAAAATATGTTTGTTTGCTGGAGCCCTTAATCATCTTTAAGTAGAAGGATCTTACCTATTTTCACCAGTGAGGTGGGAATCTTTGCAGAGAGAGGGGAGATATTTGCAGCTAGCCTTGACGAGTTATGTGTGTTCCTGTTTTATCATGCACCTATAAGCAAAGGGGATATGAGAGTCTAGCAAGAAAGGATGTCGCGTACTTCTGTTCCTGTCTGTCCAACACACATAGACAAGTTCCAACTGATTGAGAAACAAATATATATATTTTCTTCAACTAGTATCATTCACAATGTACCCACAGTTCCTGTACCAATTCCTTTAGTGGTTGAATAAAACATAATAGTTAATTGCAACTTGTTTTCTTGTATTTCTTTCCACTGTTTCTTCATGACTCATTGGAACCCTGGGATGTAGCCTGTCCACTTATGCATACCTTTCCTTCTTGGGACACAAAACTCTACTTGTGAAGACCTGTTGAGGCAAGTGAGAATCAGAATCAAAATCGAAATCGATCAACATCAATGGAAATTGTAGCTGTGATACCAGTGCCGATGGCACCTAAGCGAACTATCCTAATGTGGCCGTTGCCAGCGCCCCCCCGACAGGCCTCTGTGCCGGTGGCACGTAAAAAGCACCAACCGATCATGGCCGTTGCCAGCCTCGCCTGGCCCCAGTGCCGGTGGCACATAAAAAGCACCATCCAACCATGGCCATTTGCCAGCCCCATCTGGCACATAAAAAGCACCCACTACACTCACGGAGTGGTTGGTGTTAGGAAGGGCATCCAGCCGTAGAAACATTGCCAGATCAGACTGGGCCTGGTGCAGCCTTCTGGCTTCACAGACCCCAGTTGAACCGTCCAATCCATGCTAGCATGGAAAGCGGACGCTAAATGATGATGATGATGATGATAGGCGCAGGAGTGGCTGTGTGGTAAGTAGCTTGTTTCCGGGTTCAGTCCCACTGCGTGGCACCTTGGGCAAGTGTCTTCTACTATAGCCTCGGGCCGACCAAAGCCTTGTGAGTGCATTTGGTAGACGGAAACTGAAAGAAGCCCGTCGTATATATGTATATATATATGCGTGTGTGTGTTTGTGTGTTTGTGTTTGTCCCCCTAGCATTGCTTGATAACCGATGCTGGTGTGTTTATGTCCCCGTTACTTAGCGGTTCGGCAAAAGAGACCGATAGAATAAGTACTGGGCTTACAAAAGGGTCGAGTTGCTCGATTAAAGGTGGTGCTCCAGCATGGCCGCAGTCAAATGACTGAAACAAGTAAAAGAGTAAAAGAGAGAGTAAAGAGTATACCAGGGCCAGAACATGCTAACCAACTGCTAAAAGCCTATATAAATCAAATGTTTTCACTATGCCATAATAAAAATTGGTCCCACTACAAATTCTTGAATCTATTTCCCCTTCTTAAGTGGAGCTGGTCATAATTGCCATTTGGTAATTAATGATACACCCGCTAGAGGTAGAAATAATTCAAATAAATCAAGAATTTGTGTTACAAGGTATTTAAGGATAAACCTTCCTGATCATTTAGACTCATACAGCTAGTTTCCTGGTTTCTGTGGTGTATATATTTCCCGCTGTCCGTCCCAGGAATACTCATTTTGCTAGCTGAGTGGACTGGAGCAATGTGAAATGTAGTGTTTCGCTAAATAACACTACTCATCTCTTGGTCCAGGGATCGGAACCACAATCTTACGATTATGAATCTAACATCCTAACCATTAAGCCATGCACCTCCACAAGGTATTAACATACTGGTATTTGTTTGCTATGCTCATGGATACGGTAAAAACTCACACACATGCTAGCACGCACGCACACACACATACACACACACACATACACACACACGCATACACACACACATACACACATATACACATACATTAACGGTATATCAGAGAATAAACCCTTATTTAAGATGGGAGTGAGTGATTTTTTTTCTTTTATTTGTTTTCAGTCATTTGACTGTGGCCTTGCTGGAGCACCACCTTTAGTCGAACAAATCGACCCCAGGGCTTATTCTTTGTAAGCCTAGCACTTATTCCATCGATTTCTTTTGCCAAACCACTAGCTGACGGGGACGTAAACACACCAGCATCGGTTGTCAAACAATGTTGGGTGAGGGGGACAAACACAGACACACAAACAGCTAAAATTGAACTTGGGTGCATTTGAACGTCAGGTGTACGTCAGAAGTTATAACCAGACACTACAGTGCCTTTCTGTTTATTACTCTAATGATTTTGCCATTCGCCTTTCGTGCTTATTGAGCTGGTATCTAGTGTCCTATTGGATTTTTAAAAGCTTTTGAGCCAATCTAGATACTGGATGCAAGGGAGGCAACTGTATTTATCTTAATATGGGTCAGGTAAATTCGCTATATTTAATCGGCCAGCTGGCAGAAACGTTAGCACGCCGGGTGAAATGCTTAGCGGTATTTCGTCTGCCGCTACGTTCTGAGTTCAAATTCCGCCGAGGTCGACTTTGCCTTTCATCCTTTCGGGGTCGATAAATTAAGTACCAGTTACGCACTGGGGTCGATGTAATCAACTTAATACCTATGTCTGTCCTTGTTTGTCCACTCTGTGTTTAGCCCCTTGTGGGTAGTAAAGAAATAGGTACGTCGTCTGCCGCTACGTTCTGAGTTCAAATTCCGCGAGGTCGACTTTGCCTTTCATCCTTTCGGGGTCGATAAATTAAGTACCAGTTACGCACTGGGGTCGATATAATCGACTTAATACCTATGTCTGTCCTTGTTTGTCCCCTCTGTGTTTAGCCCCTTGTGGGTAATAAAGAAATAGGTATTTCGTCTGCTGCTACGTTCTGAGTTCAAATTCCGCGAGGTCGACTTTGCCTTTCATCCTTTCGGGGTCGATAAATAAAGTACCTGTTACGCACTGGGGTCGATGTAATCGCTTAACCCCTTTATCTGTCCTTGTTTGTCCCCTCTGTGTTTAGCTCCTTGTGGGCAATAAAGAAATATATATTTAATCCAGTCTAATTGGCTGTTTTTAGTGGAGGCACATAGCCTAGTGGTTAGAGAAGCGGACTCGCGGTCAGGTATCACGGGTTCGAATGTGTGTGTTTATGAGCGAATCATCTAAGCTCTACGCGTCTCCGACAGAAGGTAATGGCGAACTTCTACTTTCTCTTACTCACTCTCTTATCTAGCAGCTCGCCTGAGACAGATTGACCTTTATGAGCGTGTGTGTATATATGTGTGTGTGCGTGTGTCTGTATGTAGGTATGTGCATGTGTGTATGTGCGTGCGTGTGTATATGTGTGTGAACGTGGAGATGTCTGTCGAGTTATGCGTGCGTTTTGCTGCGTGTATGCGCGTGTGCTTGAGTATGTATATGTGGTCGTGTGTACGTTTGTGTGTGTGTATGTATAGGTATGTGTGTGTGTGTGTGTGTGTATGTATAGGTATGTGTGTCTGTGTGCGTGGGGTTGTGTGTGTGTATGTATGTGTGTGTGTATATATGTGCATATATGTCTGTTGTATGTGTATGGTGTGTGTGGGAGGTATATGCGCGTTCATGTGTGCACGGGTGCGTGTGTTTTTTCGTGTGTGTGGATATGTACGTATGTGTGCGTGTATATAGAAATAAAAATTATAATAAATTATAAAAAATAAGGTTGAAAGGGGATAAAGAAGAAATTAATGCAATATAAAATGGTGCAATTAAAAATAAAAAATGAAAAATGAAATAAGGTTGCTTTGTTGCAGGAGGTGTAGAGGCAGTCAATAGGAGGAGGGGGTTGTGTTTAGTCCGAGGGGGATAGTTGTTCGTAGATTAAAAATATAACGCTGTTCCAGGAGGAGTTGCGAGTGTGTGTGTATCCGTGGTGTAAAGCGAAGCCAAAGACAGAGATGTTAGAGGGGGTGTAGTTGGCCAAGTGGAAGTGACGGGCGACGGGGGTGTTCGAACGTAGCCAAAAATCCCTTAGATTTTCGGTGAACCGATCGGCCAGCTACTTATAGTTTACCACAGAGGTTGCATCTAATACAGTATATGAGGCTAGAAGAGGTGCAAGAGAAGGAATTTGTTATGCGAAGAGTGTGCTGATTGGAACCAGTGAGAGAAGTAGTGTTGGTGATGAAGGGGCAGGTGTGGCAGCGGGATCTGGAGCACAGGGAGGATCCGGCTGGGGCTGGGGGAAGAGAAGGTGCTATGGACCAGAAGATTGCGTAGGTTCCGGGCGCGTTTAAAGGACAAGGGTGGGTTGGGGAAAATGGGGCGGGTGGTGAGATCGAGCTGGAGACGACGGAAGGCCCATAGGATCCTCTGACGATGGTGTAGGGTGGAGGGATGGAAAAGGAGAGGAAAGGGGTGCGGTTAGGGAGTTAGTGTTGAGAAGGAGAAAGGGCGGTGGTGCGGTCGATTCGACGAGCGCGGGCAAGGGCAGTTTGGACAAGTGCTGAGGGGTATCCTCAATGCCTGAACAGGCGGGCAAGGTACTGGGACTCGGTCTCAAAATCCTGGTCCCGGCTGCACAAGCGTCGGAGGCGGAGGAACTGGGAGTAGGAGATGGCTCTTTTAGTGTGGAAGGGATAGGAGGAGGAGAAGTTGAGGTTGAGGTGGGAATTTGTGGGTTTGAAGAAGGCGGATGTGGTGACAGAATGGGAGGGGTGGTTAATGGTAAGAGAGATGTCAATGAAGTTTACCTGAGGTGTTAGAGATAGTTGATGTGAATTGGAGCGAATTTGTGTAAATGTGCATAGAATAATATATCAATTGAATAAAGTTAAAACGTGGCCTGGTTTTCACATTTTTCATTATTGTATTAAAAAATTTCTTTTATAATGTTGAAGTGTGTTAAACGTAATCGCTAATTGAACTTTATGAGCATTACAAAATATTTTTTAAATGTTTAACACACTTCAACATTGTAAATTTAAAAAAAAATACGATAATAAAAAACGTGAAAACCAGACCATGTTGGTTTGTTGGTTTGTTTACGTCCCCGTAAATTAGCGGTTCGGCAAAACGAGACCGATAGAATATTTACCAGGCTTTCGACTAAAAGTAGTGCGAGTTGGTGTACCTGCATGGCCGTAGTAGAATGACTGAAACAGATAAAAGATACATAGGCGGCAAACTGGCAGAAACGTTAGCACGCCGGGCGAAATGCGTTACGTTCCGAGTTCAAATTCCGCCGAGGTCGACTTTGCCTTTCATCCTTTCGGGGTCGATTAAATAAGTACCAGTTACGCTCTGAGGTCGATATAATCGACTTAATCCGTTTGTCTGTCCTTGTTTGTCCTCTCTGTGTTTAGCCCCTTGTGGGTAGTAAAGAAATAGATACATAGGGTTTTCTCTGTTTGGCTGCGGTTGTGGAAATTTCAAAGTTTATTGAACATTTTAGAATTTGGTGGATTAATGTAGTTTTCCAAGTTGAATCTTGAAAACTGGCAGTCAAACAGAAAAGGATACATTTTGCTTATCTCACCCCTATAAAAAAATTGGGCTATCTCACCCCGTTTAGCGAGCAATGTCGGTACTTTTGGTTGTCTCCTTCAACTAAAAAAAAGTTGTTTAACCCTCAATAAAGCAAAAAAAAAAAAAAGAAAGGAAAAATTAATAAACATAAAAAGTGAAGAGATAAAACATCGTCTTGAATCTCTTTACTCTCTTTTACTTGTTTTAGTCATTTGACTGGCCATGCTGGAGCACCACCTGTAGTCGAGCAAATCGACCCCAGGACCTATTCTTTGTAAGCCTAGTACTTATTTTGTCGGTGCTCTTTTGCCGAGCCACTAAGCGATGTCAAGCGATGCTGGTGGGGGTGGGGACAAACACACACACACACACACACACACACACACACACACACATATATATATATATATATACGACGGGCTTCTTTCAGTTTCCGTCTACCAAATCCACTCACAAGGCTTTGGTTGGCCCGAACCTGGAATCATGTGGTTGGTAAGCAAGCTACTTACCACACAGCCACTCTTGCGCCTATGATAATATTTTTCTAACAAATCATACCATGCCTATTGAAGAGGCCAAGCGTCAACAATGTGTTGAAGTATTGAATCAAAAGGACTGAACTCTTTTAATCCAATCTCTTTTCGCCACGTTAACTCGATTTTTTTAGTGGGGAGGTAACCCAATTTTTAATGGCATTTTTTTAATGGAGGTGAGATTACCAAAAGTACCCAGAAAAGATCTGGTATATATATATATATATATATATATATATATATATATATATATATATATATATAGGGAGAGTTTACGAAAAAAAAAACAAAAGACGAAGACAGGTGGTGTACAAAACAAACAGATGTATTAGTATAACGCTCAGGAATAGAAAAAGTCTTTTACGTTTCGAGCCTACGCTCTTCTACAGAAAGGGACACAGAAAAAACAAGGAGAGAAATAAGGAGAGAAAAAAGAGGAGAGAAAAAAAAGGAGAGAAAAAAGGATATATATATATATTTTTTTTTCTTTTTCTTTTATTTGTTTCAGTCATTTGACTGCGGCCATGCTGGAGCACCGCCTTTAGTCGAGCAAATCGACTTATTCTTTGTAAGCCCAGTACTTATTCTATCGGTCTCTTTTGCCGAACCGCTAAGTGACGGGGACGTAAACACACCAGCATCGGTCGTCAAGCAATGCTAGGGGGACAAACACAGATACACAAACACACACATATATATATACATATATACGACAGGCTTCTTTCAGTTTCCGTCTACCAAATCCACTCACAAGGCATTGGTCGGCCCGGGGCTATAGCAGAAGACACTTGCCCAAGATGCCACGCAGTGGGACTGAACCCAGAACCATGTGGTTGGTTAGCAAGCTACTTACCACACAGCCACAATTCACTTAAAAGCACATATTGACTGTTGACCACTTAAATATTTAACTATTCTCTCTCTCTCTCTCTCTCTCTCTCACACACACACACACACACATGTATGCATAGGCGTGAATGTGTGGTGAGAAGTTTGCTTCCCAACCACATGGTTTCAGGTTCATTATTTGGTGACAATAGTTTTCTCACACCAACTGCCATCTGATCACTGACGCCGGTTTCATTTTGTTTGGTTCGTGACGAGGATGTCGAATGGTATATAAATAGGTTCTCTGGTTATAAATTGTTTATTTTCCTATATAGGTCAGTTAATGTGGTGTTTGTATTTCACTTATCTTCCTTCTTACTCTATACTCTTAATTAAATGATAAATGCCCCCTACGAAGTGAAGCTGTCCAACAGAAAACCGCGGCAGACGTGAAAGTAGTAGCAACAGTGAAGCAGTGATAGTGGTGGTTGTTGTATCAATGATAGTAGTAGTAGTATATATAGTATATATTTGTGTGTGTATATAAATATATATATGCGTGTGTGTGTGTGTGGAAAAAGTATATATATTTGCATTGGAGATATCACTTCTCATCCCTGGCCGATGATTGTCACGCGCTGATGACGGGTTACTATTCGGAAACCCGAGTCCGTGAGTATCATGTCAGGCTAGGGATGGGAACGATGATTTCCCATTGCAAATACTGATAGGGCACAGACAGAGTGTCATTAGCCAGCTGGAGGAGATGTCTTCCTGGGGCTATAAACTACAGTAGTATCGTCCCATATGGGTCAGCCATAATTAGGTGGCAAATATACTTCACGATATATACAAATATATATCTCTATTTTTTTTTTTTGTATGAAAGGCCAGCGATAGACAATGCATGTACGTCTACACAACCAACAACCAAAGTAAGAGAAAAGTAAGGGTGGGTACAATTTGATATAAGTATCGCTGAAGGCGTTACCTTCAGAAGGAAAAGAGCCAGAACAGATACAATAAGGACGCTTCAAAATTCTGCTAGTCTGCCAACCCTTGTTCCTAATTTATTTAACAACCCCAAAACGATGAAATGTAAAGTTGACTTTTCGAGATCTGAAGTTAGTTTGTAGACAGCCGGAACAAATACGAGGGTCGTTCAATAAGTAATGCCTCTGACCCACTTTCCATAGCAGTAGAGCAACGAAACTTGGCACAGTTATTAGTCTTTTTCTACATAGGAACCACCCAGAGTTACGCATTTCTCCCATCGTTTGATGCAGCTCTGGAGACCGTTTTTGTAGAAGACCCCAGCTTGTTCCTCCAACTATGACGTGACTTCAGAAATCAAGGCTGCATCATCTGGGAAACGCTTTCCTTTCAAAAACAACTTCATGGCTGGGAAGAGGTGAAAATCAGAGGGTGCAAGGTCAGGAGAGTAGGCGAAATGGGGTAGGAGTTCATAGCCGCACGGCTGTGCTTCTGATCTGGTGACAAGCGAGTTGTGGACAGGAGCGTTGTCCTGCAGGAGGAGGATGCCTTTGCTGATCTTGACCCGCCTCTTGATTTTGATAGCTTCTCTTAATTTACTCAAAAGGGAAGCATAATAGGCTCCTGTAATTGTAGTACCCTTTGCCAGGAAATCTGTCATCACTACTCCGTCCTGGTCCCAGAAGACTGTGAGCATGACCTTGCCAGCGGAGGGCTGCACCCTTGCCTTCTTTGGAGGAGGTGAGTCACGGTGCTTCCACTGCATTGACTGGGCTTTGGTCTCTGGATCGTAGTGATGGACCCAGGTTTTACCCTGTGTAATCAGTCTTTTGAAAAATTTTGACTCATCTTCTTGGCACATCTCCAAATTCATCCTCGAGCACTCGACGCGTTCTTGCTTCTGGAAAGGCGTGAGCAACCTGGGAATCCATCTGGCAGACACGTTTTGCATATGCGAATGGTCATGAATGATAGTTTCTACAAACCCGGTACTAATCTTGACCTCATGGGCTATTTGGCGAATAGCTATGCGTCGATCTTCCAAAATAGCAGCCTCAACTTGACGGACAGATGCCTCATCAATGACAGAAGGGGGCGACCAGATCTGGGAGCTGTTTCCACAGAGTTCCGACCATGTTTGAATTCATGATGCCAGCGTTTTACAAGGTCATATAATGGGGCATCATCACCATAAGTTACTTTCATTTCATCGAAAGTCTCCCGTGGTGTGCGTCCTTTAAAATACAAAAACCGGATCACTGCTCAACACTCAACAGGCTCCATTTCACACTTGACTCAGTTCAAACACCTGTAAATTAGAAACCACAATTAGTTCAGAGCTGTAATTTGCCACTTAATCTATAGAGATATAAATAATTGCACATGCAAAATTTCAACTAGATCAAACAACTGTAAGTGGGTCAGGGGCATTACTTATTGAACGTCCCTCGTATCTTCAAAGCTTTCTTTCTGACATATTAAGTGATGTAGCTGTGAAATCGCTGATTAATTGCCATTAATTCCTGACTATTAACTTAATTCTTAAGTAAAATCTGCATGACACAGTGACAAGCTGGATGAGTTCAGTTTACTCGTCCGCCTCGCTCGGTTATTTGCAAGGCTCTCCTAGGATTCCGTACTCATATCGAGCGCTTACTTGTCCTTCATGCACACGTTCATGTAGTGCTGCCAAGTACGTTTAATAAGTCTGTTCCCAGATGCTATTTCTCCATTGTGGATTTATCCTTTAGAATGTAACTATCCTTCTTGTAGTGGACGTAGCCCTGCCAATGCAGTCTTCGTTCCCGAGCTGAGTGTAGATACTGGGAAGTCTAGCACGGGACAGGACACTCTTTAATATGCAGTGTATATTGCTTAAGTGGAAGGTGTTCAGTTTTCTCTCCTGTCTGGCATATGTAGTCTATACCCTACTGCTGTAAAGTAGTGTGCCTATGACACACGCATTGTTGATTGCCATCTTTGCTTTAAGAGTTAGCTTGGGATTTGGTCACACTCACCATAGAAGACAAGCGGCCATCTCTATCCTCTTGTCACTCACCAAGGTTTTCAGTGATAATAGTGACGAATTACTATGACCGATAGTGTTTCTATATCTCTACCCAAGGCACATAAAGGCGCGTGGCTTAGCGGTTACAGTATTTGGCTCTCGATCGTAAGGTCATGAGTTCGATTGCCGGCGACATGTTGTCTCCTTGAGCAGGACGTTTTATTTCATGTTGCTCCAATCTACTCTACTGGCAAAAGTTAGTGATATATATAATTCAAAGGGTCAGCCTTGTCATATTCTGTGTCACGCTGAATATCCCTGAGAACTAAGTTAAAGGTAGGCATATCTGTGGAGTACTCAATCACTTGCATGTTAATTTTACGAGCAGGCTGTTCCGTCGATTGAATCAACTGGAACCTACGTCATCGTCGTAACCGACGGAGTGTCAAGAATGCTCGTTTTCTTCAGACTTATAGTCAACCCGAAATCTTTGCAAGCCTGAAAGAGGCGGTCAATCTGTGACTGAAGCTACCCGATCAATGCAGTACATAGTTTTGTCTTGGCTCTGAGGTTAGATTGACAGAAAAGCTTGCAAAGAGGATCACCGTTGTTAAGTAACCGGAAGCATGTCTCAACAGCTCTTACAACCTAAAAAAGTTAATGCCACTTTCAACAGAGAACCAGAAATGGCTCAGACGAAAGCAGCATTAATTTTTTTTAGGTCGTTCAATTCTCCTCAACTTATCAATAGACCTGTAGTGGATCTTGCATGCATGAAGTGGATTCGATGCATCATAGCCAAATTTAAATTAACACTGCAACAGAACTTTTCCCACGGTTAAACAATAGTTTTTCTCTGACAGCAGTTTTACATTTTACATCTTCACCACTTGACCCTTTCTAACCTCTTCTACTTCACCAAATGCTAGAATAGAGATAACAAGACCACCAACTAAATCTATTGTTCTCAATGATATATCTGTCCTTCTGGATAGTTATAAAAGCAAGCACACCCCAAGCAAAAATCAGTTAGTCACAGTCGGTGACAACTCAACGAGTTCAGTCACATGGTGACGACTCAATGACAACGAAGTCTGGCTGACCAGCTAGAACCTTGGTCAGAGGGAGAAATGAAGTTTACTGTCAGCAACTGTGAGACAACATCCCACACCCTACAACTCTCACTAGCTCTAATTCTGTTCTCTTACATCATTCTATCTCTCTCCGCAATTTCTACTAAGTAATGCAGAGAACACAAACCTTACTTCGCATGCTTTTGGATTTACCATAACCTGCCCGCCGAGGCAAGGTATTGTAATATAATGGTAAATAAATATTACCTTAAAAACTTTATGCATTGTTCGTCTTTATAACAACAAATTTTTATCGTTACAACTGGTGACTCCGACATTTCTTCATAATATTGTGTGCTTAATTAATTTTACCCGTTACATTTGGCGACCCTCGACTTCAACTAAAAACTTTATCGTTACAACTACTGACTCCGGCAATTCATAATATCGTTTACAAATCAATTTCTTCCGCTACAAGTGGTTACCCCGAACAAGAGCATTGCTGCCTTCCCAAGAACCAACCCTTACAGACCGACTGAGTAAGTCTATCAGTAACGACTACTGGAAGAAGCTGTCAGCCAAAATTGCTCTTTTAAAGGAAAAATATGTAATGGACCATTATTTGTAACTTGTCTTATGGATCAGTCTGTGTAAAAACCAGTTTGTCTGGAGCCCATCTTCAGATTTACAATATAGAATTGTGATGAACCATAACCTTTGGGCCTTGCTATATGAATACTTGGAGTTCTTCACTAATCTAATCAATATTGTTAGCCTTGTGTGCCAACAGAGAACTTATGGAGTATTTTGCCCAAGATTGATAACCCTTCACTATTATATATATATAAGTATATGTGTGTATGTGTGTGGGTTTGTACCCCCACCCTTATCGCTTGGCATTGGCAACCGATGCTGGCGTGTTTATGCGCCTGTAACTTAGCGGTTCGGCAAAAGGACCGATAGAATAAGCAATAGGCTTACAAAGAATAAGTCCTAGGGTTTATTTCTTCGACTAAAATTCTTTAAGGCGGTGCTCCAGCATGGCTGCAGTCAAATGACTGAAACAAGTAAAAGAATAAAATAAAAAAAATAAAAACGTATATGTATGCCTGTGTGTGTATATATGCATATATATTCTTTTATTTGCTTCAGTCATTTTGATGGTTGCTTTTAGTCGAAGAAATCGATCCCTGGACTTATTTTTTGTAAGCCTAGTACTTATTCTATCAGTCTCTTATGCCTAACTGCTAATTTACGGGGACGTAAACGCACCAACATCGGTTGTCAAGTGATGGTGGGGGAATCAGATTGGAGCCTGGTGCAGCCATCTGGTTCACCAGTTCTCAGTCAAATCGTCCAACCCATGCTAGCATGGAAAGCGGACGATGAACGATGATGATGATGATATATATGTATATCTGTCTCTATCTACCTATCTATATATTCTTTTCTACTCTATGCACAAGGCCCCAAATTTGTGGGGAGATGGCCAGTCGATTAGATCAACTCAGTACGCAACTGGTACTTAATTTATCGACCTCGAAAGGATAAAAGGCAAAGTCGACCTCGACAGAATTTGAACTCAGAACGTAAAGACATGTAATACTGCTAAGCATTTTGCCCGGCGTGTTAATGTTACTGCCAGCTCGCCGCCTTATCTATATATTATACACAAAATATTTAAATATATATATATATATATATATATATATATATATATTTCTTTACAACACAAAAGGGGCTAAACACAGAGGGGACAGACAAACGGATTAAGTCGATTATATCGACCCCAGTGTGTAACTGGTACTTAATTTATCGACCCCGAAAGGATGAAAGGCAAAGTCGACCTCGGCGGAATTTGAACTCGGAACGTAACGGCAGACGAAATACGGCTACGCATTTCGCCGGGCGTGCTAACGTTTCTGTCAGCTCGCCGCCTTATTTATCTATATATTATACACAAAATATTTAAATATAAATATATATATATATATATATATATATATATATATATATATATATATATATATATATATATATATATATATATATATATATACACACACATACATAATGCATAATATATATATATATATTATGTGTATACACGTATATGTAAATGCATAATATATACATGTGTGTGTGTGTGTGTGTGTTTGTGTTTACACACACACACACAATATTCAACAGTTCGATAGATATTAAAGAATGCGAGAATAAGTAAGTTAAACTTACATAAAAAAAAATGAATAAATAAATAAAAATCAACGATAACGTGTTTTCAGGAATAGAAGAACGATAGTAACCGTATTCTAATTCTAACGTATTGCTAATTTCCGAATACGAATAGTATTCTTTCTTTCGTCAAGTGCGGGACTACAATGGCTAGGCTTCTAGTCAGTCTATGTGTAGTTACCGGTCTCTAACGTCGGAAAAAGGCACTGTTTTGGCTAGTTTCTTTCATATATTCATCACTATCATCACCATATATATCCTCTGCCTTCTTTCAGACATACATACATATATAACGTCATGTTCCTTGATAGATTCTTACTCCGATTGTTCCACTATTTGCTGTCGTTCGTCTCCTGTATCTACAACTGGTGGTTGAAAATACTACAGCTGCGCTTTATTGTATTCGCTGGTAACAGTGGATTTAGTAATTTCCACGGCTTTCTCTATTTCGTTAAGCACATCTTTAGCTGCTTTAGGGACAGAAGAAAGTCGTCAACAAAAACATCAAGAACGTTGAATAATACCACAACCTCCACGACGGCTGCTACACCTTTGCAATTGAATCGCATCCGATGTGATAGTAAAGAACTGAAGAAATTGCCAACCAGTCTCGGCTTGGCCCTTAACGAGAGAGACGTGTCTTCTTTAGACATATGTAACATTGTTCTATGGTCATTGGTTATGGGAATTCCTTACATCAGCATTTATGACATCAAAGGTGGGTTCTAACTATATTTTTCTCTCCCGATGTTCAATATATATACCTACTTATTTTTCTATGTTTATCATCTATCTACCTCCCTCCCTATCTATCTATCTATCTATCTATCTATCTATCTATCTATCTATCTATCTATCTATCTATCTATCTATCTATCTATCTATCTATCTATCTATCTATCTATCTGTCTGTCTATATATCTGTCTGTCTGTCTATATATCTGTCTGTCTGTCTATATAGCTATCTGTCTATCTGTCTGTCTATATAGCTATCTGTCTATATGTCTGTCTATATAGCTATCTGTCTCTATATATCTATCTGTCTGTCTATCTATCTATCTATCTATCTGTCTGTCTATCTATCTATCTATCTATCTATCTATCTATCTATCTATCTATCACCTAATTTTATTTACATATATCTACCTATCTATACAACTACTTATATGTATATATAACAACCACCCCCATCTCTGTGCCTCTGTATCTATATACTAGTCTGTACATTTACCTACCTATCTGTGTGTTTATATACCCACCCCCATATCTATGTATGTCTCTGTGCTCATGTGTATTTGATTAACAATTCATCCGTGTACTTATCTGTCTATATAATATATAATCCCTATTTCTATATGTCCAACTGTCTGTTATTAATATCTGCACCAATTTAAGTTGAAACTTAAATTAAGTTGTACCTGACCCTGCAGACACAAAATACCATAGTTAACTGTGAGTTTGCCACAATGCTAGAAAACATTGCTATTGTGATTAGAAGGCAGAAACTATGGAACCCCCTGATAGTTTATCAAGTTCTTCTAGGGTTTTAGTTTCAAGCCTTTCTCGGATTGACGTTTTCGTTTCATTTTGCTGTGTTCCACGAAGTCCTAATCATGTGCTATCAAACCTACATCGTCTGTCTACAGCTTTGTGACATTGTTGTTTAGTCCCGGGTCAGATTTCATTGAGTAAACCTACGATCAAAAGTCATTTCATGCATGACTAACTCATCTTATTTTCGGGCATATCGCAACAAAGATTATCTTTATTTTGTAAGATGGCAAGATGTGATTTAAGAGCGATTTTGGTTGTTGTTTCTAGCAAGTTGAGTGACCACCTTCGTTGGCTTGTCTGTGTGTGTGAGCGAGAGATGTTGTTTAGCTCCGATTTAGATATAACTGAGCAGACCTATGATCAAAGATCTTCAAGCCATGGCTTCCCTGTCTTATTCAGCTAGTATATCCAGGGCAACTTTATTCAACGTGCCATTCCTTTTTTTACGATGGTGAGGTGAGATTAGAAGGAAATTCGGTTGCTATCTCCTGCATATCGAGCAACCACGTCGGAGCCTCCCTTGTGTGATCTGTTATGGTGCTGCATAATTGTACTTCAACCTTCCAATCAATATTTATTTATAGTTCCCAATAAGGACCTAAAAATTGATATCTGCCCTATAAATAAGTACGTATATACGTTTATGATACACGCTGTCATATTTGGGGATTCGCATATTGTCCGTATGCACACACCTCTATCTCTCGCTCTCTCTATAATAATAAAATAATAATAATGAAATTATTGTATACAGTGCTCAGGTGCACCACAATATTTTATAATTCTCTCTCTCTCTCTCTACACACACACATATATATATATAGTGTGCGCGTGTGTTCCTACATATATAGCTAACAGAACATATTTTTTCTCATGCATGTTATATTTCATTAAAAAAAAGATTGAACACGGAGTTCCATATATATATATGTGTGTGTGTTTATATATATTCTATATTTATATACTAAATGAATTAATATACACGTATATAGTAACGTACACACGTGTCTAACTGGAAGGCCTGTAATGTAAACTAGTTGTTATCTGTAGGCTCTTCTGTCACCGTTAATATATATTTCCTCCTCTTTTCCTTATATATATATATATAGCTCAGTTCCTAATAATAATAATAATAATAATCATAAAGGCTGTTTGGTAAGAAGCTTGCTTCTTCCCAACCACATTGTTTCGGGTTCACTCCCACTGCGTGGCACCTTTGGCCTCGGGTTTGGTAGATGGAAACTGAAAGAGGCCGTAGTGTATATATATATATATGTTTGTGTGTCTGTGTTTGTCCTCCCACCATCGATTGACAATCGATGCTGGTATGTTAATGTCCCCGTAACTTAGCGGTTCGGTCAAAGAGACCGATAGAATAAGTACTTGGTTTACAAAGAATAAGTCCTGGGGTCGATTTGTTTGACTAAAACCGGGTAAGGCGGTGCTCCTGCATGACCGCAGTCAAATGACTGAAACAAGTACAAGAGAATACTATATAGACTGTTTTTCCGAATCTGCCGACTTTTTAATACCAGTGATAGCCATGAGATATCGTGGAAGTCCACCTCTGTGAGGTTTCCAGACTTTCTATAATGTAATAGCTGTCAAATGACCCACAAATCACATCCTACCGGGCCTAAGTAAAGAAAACATTGGGCAGTGTAGTTCCTGAAAGTCAAAAGATAGGACGGCCACAATGCTGCTGCTGCTACTACTACTACTACTTTTATTTATTTACCTATTTCTTTACTACCCACAAGGTAGTAGACAAACAGAGAAGACAAACAAGGACAGACAAAGGGATTAAGTCGATTATATCAACCCCAGTGCGTAACTGGTACTTATTTAATCGACCCCGAAAGGATGAAAGGCAAAGTCGACCTCGGCGGAATTTGAACTCGGAACGGAGCGGCAGACGAAATACCGCTAAGATTTCGCCCGGTGTGCTAATGTTTCTGCCAGCTCAAGGTTTTCAAATGTAGGGAATATGTAGACACAGCTTACTAAACATGCACTTTACTTAGAAATGAGAGAGGTAAAAAATGGAGTGAAGTAAAAAGCATAGGTGGAACTTAAATAGGTCATAGTTTTTAGAGAAAAGGTCCATTGCATTGAGCCAGAATCCTTGGTAGTCAAGGCAATCATATCACAAGGCCATATGCCTCCCATTTTCCAGCCCTGCATGTTTATGTTGAGAGGAGAGCCATTTATTCAGTCCATGATCACTACTGTCACCCTCTTTTAAACAAGTTTACTGGAAGAGAACCTCTCTCTCTCCCCTCACATTCATATTAAGTGGAACTTGAAAAAGTGAGAGTCTGGTCTTTAGTTCTATCAGTCTTGTCCACCACAAAATCTCTTGTACCATAGCCACCAGACAAGAAAATGACCTGCCCTTCCTGGTTAAAGAAAGGCAGTTAGGCAATCTTCACAATAGATTTGGTTAATAGCCAGTCCATCCTACATGCTACAAGCCAGTAATATTCATACACTAAATATCATCATCATCATCATCGTTTAGCGTCCGCTTTCCATGCTGGCATGGGTTGGATGGTTCAACTGGGGTCTGGGAAGCCAGAAGGCTGCAACAGGCCCAGTCTGATCTGGCAATGTTTCTATGGCTGGATGCCCTTCCTAACGCCAACCACTCCATGAGTGTAGTGGGTGCTTTTTACGTGCCACCGGCACAAGTGCCAGGCGAGGCTGGCAACGGCCATGATCGGATGGTGCTTTTTACGTGCCACCGGTGTATATAAAATGGTTTCCTCACCATGTGTGCAACCTAAATAGGTCTACCTGATTATGCTTCCATGCCTATAAAGTTTATCTTGAACTAGTAATATCCCTCAGTAGCACCATCAAGCGAAAAATTTCTGAAAATCATTCATAGTTCTCTCATACCCAGAATTTCTATTCCCTCAAACATCTTGTTGTCTTCTATAAATTAGCAGAAGTCTCACTGACCTCATTACATGACCTGTAAAAGGCTGTAAGCACTTGATGACACTCCAGATGTCAGTTACCCAGTTTAGGTTTTAGCTTGATTCAGGACAGCAGCTTTATCAAAAAGACAGACAGTGGGAAAATGTACCTGACAAAAGGTGACCACATCGGTTCACTATGCAAGAATCTCTGTAGATGTTGCAACTTCATTGCATATTGGTATATCACCAACCTCAGCGTATTGAATTCTCCACATAGTGGATATTGACAACTAATGAATTACTTGACCAGCAGAATGGGTTCTTTCCACAAGAAGCAAAAGAGCAGATACTCCAAACTGGTCAGATCACAACTAGAGCCACCCCTGCTTGGTGTTTTGGGGTAACTCCATCTTAGCTATTTCTCAGTAAGACTGGCTTCCTTGTTTGTAACTTCATCTCAGTTTCAGTCAACCTAGAGCTCCAGGCTGAATCAGACTTAACTGATCCATCTATTTAGCACCTTATACTATCTGCCAGTATGGACATGCTTCTTCAAGTGTTGAGTTGCAAGTTCACTCACTTGACCAGGTGATGCTTTGCTCCTGTATACTTTTAGAATGGTGTTAACCACCTTAACTGTTGTTGTATGCAATAATAACCATGGTGAGGCCACAAATTTGTAGTAGGAGATATTGTGTAGCAAATTGAGGGATCTGGTATATTTTGAGTTGGCATACAAACACACCTGTATTTGTACATGTACATATATCTACATACATATACACACAAATATATATCTGTATTTAGAAGTTTACTATTAATAATACTTTTATGAATTATCTAGTCAATTTTGATATAAAGGCATTCATTTGTTCAAGTAGCTGAATGACCTCATTGAATTAATGTGTTAAGTGGCTGGGTATTCCATAGATATCTTTAACATTCAAATTATTCCCATGTAGAATCAGTGTGACAAAGCTGGACCTTTGAGCTCCAAGTACAGTACATGTGATGGACGTCTACAATTTCCAGCTTCTAATTTCATTAATAATGCTTGGGGTGATATGAGGGTGTGTTAAAAAGTACTTGCCCAACATGCAGTGGTATCAAACTAAAGTTCTCATGGTTGTCAAGTGAATTTATCTATTCTACTAGATCTGTATCCATATATATGTATAAATCTCTCTGAAAGATTTAGAAATGTAATATTTTATCATCATCGTTTAACGTCCACTTTCCATGCTGGCATGGGTTTGACGGTTTGACTGAGGACTGGCAAGCCAGATGCCTGCACCAGGCTCCAAGCTGATCTGGCAGAGTTTCTATAGCTGGATGCCCTTCCTAATGCCAACTACTCTGAGATGTAGTAGGTGCTTTTACATGCTACTGGCATGAGGGCCAGTCAGGCAGTACTGGCAATGGCCACGCTCAAATGGTGTTATTTACATGCCACCTGCATACTATTTCAAAATCCGTGAATGTATTTTGCTTGAAATATATATGTTTTCAAAGGCAGATAGGCATCGGCAGCTAGCAAGCCATGCTATTTCAGACTGATGATGAGCAATGACTTAAACTAGTCTCTGGATGCTGGCTTTGCTGGGTGGAGGTGATTATCTCCCCCTTTGAAAACATAAAAACACAGAAAATGTGTCGTGGCCTACAAGAAATGGTGTTTCCTAGGGCTAAATAGCAGTAGCATTCTTCCTTTTCATGGGACTGTCACATTAAGTTGACAACATACCATCACTTTATCGTGCTGCTACTGTATAAATCTCTCTGAGAGATTTAGAAATGTAATATTTCTATTATATATATATATATATATATATATATATATCGGAGCAATCTCAAGATTAATCAGCCGAAAATTGCTAAGATGATCTGGTTCTTGACTGATGACTGAGGGCTTCGAATGTCCCGTCTGTGGTTCTTGTGTCGTCTCTGTGGTGTTTCATGTTCTTGTCCATGTCTGTAATTATTTTACTGTTTACCTATATATATATATATATATGTAGGTCCCGGTTGATCGGGGTTAACCACAGTAAGTAAGGTACTCAATACATAGCAGAGTAAAATTAATTTATTATATAGAAGGAGCTTCTACAGACTAGTACTGTTTCATTCAAGAGAAATCTTCAGGAAGCTCCTGAAGATTTCTCTTGAATGAAACAGTACTAGTCCTGTAGAAGCTCCTTCTATAAATAAAAAAATATATATATATTATATATATATATATATAATATATAGCAGAAAATGGAGAAAACTTTTGATCAAGAAACAAACAAATTGACCAACATTGGTTAATTATTTTTAATACAAAACATAACATTACATAACATTTCTTAGGGCCATTTTGGCTCCCAATGTCAAAATTCTGAAAATAATATTCACCATTTTTATAGCATATTTGATCCAGTACATCGAGCTTCATCTGAGTGAATACAAATACATAAAATAAAATAAACGAAGGGAAGAGGAAAGGACAGGGCCTCGAGATGAGGCAAGGAGGCTCAATAAATTAGAATCCTACTATTTTGTAGTATGAAGCTTGAAGTCAATAGACTTACCTTTGACATATATATATATATATATATATATATATATCAGGTCATCTCATAAGTTCTGTCTGATTTTCCCTTTTTTAAAATTGAATGAAATTTAATAGTATTTTAGAATGTCTAATGGAATTAAAAATTATTTTTATGTATTTGTGTACATCTAAACTAATTAAATATTATTTTACAGAATAATAGAATGAAAATTTCTTTGATTAAAACATTTTCTAACATGGAAGTATCCAAAGAGCATTTGAGGCACATAATGCTTTATGGGTGCAAAAAAGGAAACTCTGCAGCCAAAGTGACTCGAAACATACACTCAGTTTTTGGGAAAGAATGCTTCAATGAAAGAATTTGCAGAAGATGATTTGCAAAATTTAGAAGTGGAGATTTCAGCCTTGAAGATGAAGATCAAACAATGTCCAGTTGAGTTTGATGATAAGCTCTTTGAGGCATTATTTGAAAAAAATCCTGCATTATCAGTTGAAGAATTGGCCATAAAGCTTAGTTCAAACCATACAACTGTTCATTGTCATCTTCAACAACTTGGAAAAGTTCCTAAACTTAGAAAATGGGTGCCTCATGAATTGTCTGAAAGCAACCGCAAATCCCGAGTTGACATCTGCTCTTCTCTCCATTCTCGTGAACTCACTTCAACCTCTTTGGATAGACTTGTGACTGGTGATGAAAAATGGATCTTCTATCCAAATGTTAAATGTTGTAAATAGTGGCTTGGTAAAAGGGAAAAAGCTCAACCACAACCGTGAAGGGAACTTCATGGAAAAAAGGTTCTTCTCTCTATCTGGTGGGATTGCAAAGGAGTAATTCACCTTGAATTGTTACCACCTAATGCAACAATCAATGCTCAAGTCTATTGTCAGCAATTAGAGCGTTTGAACCAAGCTTTGAAGAAAAAAAGACCTGCTTTAGTGAGTCGAAAAGGAGTGATGTTTCATCAGGACAATGCATGACCCCACACTGCAAAGATCACATCACAGAAGATCAAAGAGCTTGGTTGGGAAAAAATTCCTTATCCACCTTATTCTCCTGACCTTGCTCTTTCAGACTACCATTTGCTTCATAGTTTACAGAATCTTTTGGGGGATATAACTTTCGCAAGCCAGGAGGAGGTCGAAACTGACATTTCAGAGTTCTTCGCTTTGAAACCGAAAGAGTTTTACATTGATGTGATTAAAAAGCCTGTAAATAGATGGAAGGAAGTCATAGATAATCAGGGAAAATACATTGATGATTAAATTTCAATTGAATATAACATTTGATCACTTGTTTCCTTTATTCAAAATTCGGACAGAACTTATGGGATGACCTGATATATATATATACACGTGTGTGTGTGTGCCTTGACATCACAAGGCAGTTGTAAATTAATTGAATGTTATTCATTTGCAGTATTCTGTGTAAACATATCTGGCCATGGAGAAATGTTAACTTGATTAGAAACTGGTAAGTGTTGGCAACAGGATTATGATCTGACCATAGAAAATCTGCTTCAATAAATTCCATCTGATCCATTCCAACATGGAAAAATGAACACTGAGAACGGTGGTGATTTCTATTAATACTATCCAACCCATGCCAGTATGGGTTCTGGCTATTAAATGATGATCATAAATACATATGTGTGGCCAAGACTAATCACTTAACTATGGAAGCACCCAACCAACCTGCAATTGGTTAATGTGCATATATATCCCTACAACTTGTATACATAAAGCTAGAAACTGTGTACTTAAGTGAGTGGACTGCAAATAACTTAATCCTTTACCATTTAAACCAGCCATATCTGGCCAAAACATTTTATCTGCTTTATGCTCAAACTGGTCAGATCTAGTCTCTTGCACCTACCCTGCAATGTCATTCTGAAAATAAACAATCGCATCTTCAAAATCTTGAAGCTATGAGATAGTACATGACCAGTTATATAAAATATGAATGAATAAGCATTTCGTTTGACAGAGTAAGATTAATGCTAAAGGGTTAATGGAACCTTTATATTAAAAATACATGTTAAAAATGTTGGTATTTGTGCTTCATCACTTAGTGAGGCACTGTTGAAATATCTTTCACCTTCCTCTTTTGGTAGAATATTTGTTGGTATTTGCAAGCGGAATCTAAGTGTCCATTTTTATCTGTTTTTATGATAAATACTTGACAGGGGTCACTTTTCCTACTTGTTTTAACTGAAGATATATGGTGGAAGTATTTTGCTTATTGGATTCTTTTGAGTGTGGGATCTGTATTCTACATGTGACAACTGTTTGACATTAGCAAACAAGCCACCTAGCTGTTCAGAGTGTGCAGGGTGGTTCCAACATCCAAGCCTGTTGAACTGACCCCTGTTCAAAGGAAGTATGGTAAAACTGATTCTGGCAAGAATTGCTCCCAAAACATGTAAATCTATGAAAAGCACTAACACAAGCTTGTACATTTTTGAGGCTGACACAATTTTTAAAATTAATCTGCTTAGTATAGACCATGAGTTATAAAAAATAAGTTGTCCTGGCAGGATTTGAACCTAGAATGTGTGGGCTATAATTTGATGATACAAGGCATTTACTCAAGTACTTTACCATTTCTGCTATTCCACCAATTTTTCATTTGTTGCAGGAGCCACAAACAGAGCATACTACATCATTATCATCATCGTTTAACATCTGCTTTTCCATGTTGGCATGGGTTGGACAATTTGACAGCAGCTGGCTAGGCAGAAAACTGCACTAAACCTCTGTGTCTATTTTGGCATGGCTTTTACAGCTGGATGCTCTTCCTGACACCAACCACCTCACAGGGTCAACTACTACAATACAATGAAAATGAATCTCAGTTGATCTATCTGAATTATCTACTCATTGAATTAGGTTATAAGCGGCTGAGTACTCCACACACATGTACACCCTTAACTTAATCCATGGACAGAATTAGTGTAACAAACTGAATGCTTCTCTACAGTTTCCATGTACCTAGTTTAACTCTCAGCACAGATATGGCTGTGTGGTTAAGAAGCTCACTTTGCAACAATGTGTTTCAGGTTCAGTCCTATTGTGCACCTCCTTGGACAAGTGTCTTCTACTACGGCCCAGGTCAACCAATGTTCTGTGAGTGAATTTGGTACACAGAAACTGCATGAAAGCTTGTTTTGTATTTTTGCATGTGTGTGTACATACATACATATATAATAGCAACATGCCTTATAGAAAAATCTTTCTTTTGTGGTTAGGAACATAAATTGTAAATAAAGGTTTGGTGGAAGATTTTAATTCAAAACTTATGAAAACAAGACATTTGTACTCAGAGCCAGAGCCAATTTCAGCCGGGTTAGTAATGAAAGGGTTAAGACTAGGCTCCACTCCCACATTTATGACCTTGTGTTAATGTTTCTCATTATTATTATTATTATTATTATTATTATTATTATTATTTATAAGGTGCCGAGCTGGCAGAATCGTTAGTGCCAGATTAAATGATTAGCGGTATTTTGTCTATCGCTATGTTCTGAGTTCAAGTTCTGCCGAGGTTGACTTTACCTTTCATCCTTTTGGGGTCGATGAAATAAGCACCTGTTGAACACTGGGGTTGATGTAATCAACTCATCCCCTCCCCCCAAATTGCTGCCCTTGTGGCAAAATTTGAGACCATTATTATTATTATTATTATTATTATTATTATTATTATTATTTATATGGCAGCAAGCTGGCAGAATTGTTAGCATGCTGGACAAAGTGCTTAGTGACATTTCGTTCATCTTTATGTTCTGAGTTCAAATTCCGCCAAAGTCGACTTTGCTTTTCATCTGAAGCAGGGGGATAAAATAAGTACCAGTTGAATATTGGGGTCAATGTAAAAGTCTTAACCCATCCCTTGAACTTACTGGCCTTGTGCCAAAATTTGAAACCATTATTATTATTATTGAGTGAGAGAGCAGTGCATGCCATCAAAGTGACACTGGGGTAAAATAGAAGAAGCCTAGTATATCCATCATGACTACCTGTCTGATAAGGGTACATCAGGCACATGCCTCACAACCATATGTGTGTGACATAGTGATCTCATATTAAGAGAAACGGTGCATGACCTTGTACGTGGGGCCCAGTTAGAATCTTGTTCAGATCGAGTAGCCCATCCTGCTCAAAAGGTCCCTGAATAAGGGTTGTTTAAAGATGTTGAACAAAACACCTGTGTTTCCAGAGGTGAATTATCCAACCCGCAAAGAATTCTCCTCAACACATGGCTATGATGTTCCCTACTACTTCTGTTTGTGATCAGAAATGTGCATGTCATCAGCCACTAAGGGACATGCTCAACTGGTTATGGTCAAACAACTGACAAGCAAATCTGTGGTATTGAGCAGAATATTTGCTGTAGCCTGTCTTTTATACCAAGACACAACAATGTGCATGATAACACTTCCAATCAGTTAAGATCAGAAGCCATGAGAGCCATTGCCTGGTATTGCATTAGGGCATTATTATTATTATTATTATTATTATTATTAATGTGGTAAGCTAGCAGAATCCTTAGCACGCTGGATGAAATGCTTAGTGATATTTTGTCTGCCACTACGTTCTATGTTCAAATTCTGCTGAGGTTGACTTTACTTTTCCTCCTTTCGGGGGTCAGTAAATTAAGTACCAGTGAAACACTAGGATCAATATAGTCGAATTACCCCTCTCCCTAAAATTTCAGTTCTTGTGTCTTTAGTAGAAAGGATTATTATTATTATCAATAAAAAGGTGGTGAGCTGGCAGAATCATTAGCACATGAGCTAAAATGCTTAGTGGTATTTTGTCTGCCACTATGTTCTGTGTTCAAATTCTACCAAGGTCAACTTTGCCTTTCATCCTTTTGGGATTGATAAAATAAGTACCAGTTGAATACTGGGGTTGATGTAATTGCCTTACCCACTTTCCTGAAATTGCTGGCCTTGTGCTCTACTGAGCACTCTATGCTGATTCCCTTTATATTCCTTCCTTTTGATGCCTTCTGATACTGTCTCCAAGGACCCAACAATAATTGGCACTGTCTTCACCTTCATTTTCCACAGCCAGGCTATTTCGTACATAAGAGCATTGTATAAGTCTGTTTTTCCACCTTCCTTCTTGAATATTTGTGGATCAAAGGTGTATGCAACATCAATTATATAGCACATGTGGTTCTTGTCCATGACCACTAGATCCAGCTTATTGTGCTCTAGTCCCACTAGATTTTGCAGGTCTCCAACTCTGCTGCTCTCTGTCGTTTGTGGTCATACCATGTCTTATATCTCTCTAGACTCTACTCTTTGCATAGTTTCCAATGTAGCGTTTTCGCCACTTCATCATATTGCCACAACTTACAGTGGTTTGGGGCAAGCCTTGGGCATTTGTTCATGAAATGTTACGCTGGTGAGACCCATATTGGAGTACGGGATTCAAGCCTCATCTCCTCAAAGACTCTCGAAAGAGTCCAGAAGCTGGATACCCGCATGGTTCTTGGTCTCAAGCATTTGTCTTATGAAGAAAGGCTGAAGACGCTCGACCTTTATTCTCTAGAAAAACGCCGCCGCCGTGGTGATCTCATTCTTGCTCACAACATCATAAGTGGAAAGTGTAACCTTTCAAAAGAGCTGTTCTTCACTCCTGCTCCAGAGCGTCGGCTGCGGGGTCACTCTGAAAAGCTCTATCTGCGACGATTTCATCTCAATCGAAGGAGAGATTCTTTCTCCGTCTGGGTTGTGGATCCGTGGAATAAGCTGCCGGACGAGATAGTGAAGATGCCGACGACCGCTCGGCTCAAAGTCTCCCTTGACCACAAATGGCCTGAACTCTTTGCATGAACACCACCCTGTACATAACTCCATGTCCCCCTACATGGTCTTGCTTTTTGCTTTTTGAGCCAAAAAATTTACTTAACTTAACTTATGAAATGGGCAATAGTTTTGTCCACTTTATTACAGATGTGAAACAGTGGAGACACTTGCTCTTTCCTAAAGTTGACTCTCCAATTTATGGCCAATGCTTGGTTTTGTGCTGCCAGTATGATGCTCTCGGTCTCTTTTATTATTAAGATGGCAAGCTGGCAGAATTGTTAGTACACCAGGCAAAATGCTTAGTGATATTTCTGAGTTCAAATTCCATTGAGGTTGACCTTGCCTTTCATCCTTTCGGGTTTGATAAAATAAGTACTAGTTGGGTACTTGTGGTTGATGTAATTGACTATCCCACTCCAAAATTTCAGGCCTTGTACCTATAGTAGAAAGGATTATTATTGTTATAATAATAATAATAATAATAATAATAATAACAATAATAATATTATTATTATTATTATTATTATTATTAAAGTGGTGAGCTGAATCAGAGTTGTTAGCATGTTGGACAAAATGCTTGGCAACAATTTTTTGCTATTTTCTGAGTTCAAATACTATCAAGGCCAACTTTGCCTGTCAGTCCTTACAGGGTGAATAAAATAAAGTACCAGTCAAGTACTGGGGTTGATGTAATCGACTTACCCTCTCCCTTAAGATTGCTGGCCTTGTGCCAAAATATGAAATAATAATTATTATTATTATTATTAGTCTAAGCTAGGTACAGTCATTGTTATGCATCAGGTCAGTTCTGATCAAACAGACTTCTGAACAGCCCTTATCAATCTTTCCTGTTTTAATTTTTCTGATGCAATATCATTCATGGTCTCCCCACTTATTTTTAAAGGCGGTTGGCTATGATTTGAGGTGAAATTTTACTGCTATTTGTAGCAGGTCAAGCATCATTCAAAGCTGTGGTTCTCGATTTTTTTTTTATCTATGGACCCCTTTAATTAGTATTTTTATTCTGGTGGACCCTCATAGCTATTTGATGTTTAACCCTTTAGTGTTTAAACTGGCCATATCCGGCCAAAGTTTTCTACCTATTTTATGTTTAAACTGACCAGATCAGGCCTCTCACACCTAACCTACATTGACATTCTAAAAATGAACAATCACATTATTGAAACCTCAAAGCTATAAGATAATGCATGATTAATTAAAAACAATTTGAGTGAAAAAGTATTACGTTTAACAGAGTAATCTGAACACTAAAGGGTTAAAAACTAGTTTTATTGAGACTTTTTTCGAAATTCCTATTTTGCTTTTCACATGTTCACTTGCATAGGTTTGCAATAGCACTCACTGAAACAAACGATGCAAAATGTTAGAGAAAGAAATGTAGCTTATAAAATAAGCTACATTTATTGCTTATAAAATAAGCAATAAAAATACATCTGAAGCAAAGTTTTTTCATGAACTCATAAGAACTGTTGTGGATCCCCAATTTTACTGTTTTGTTGTGTAGATCCCCAAAAACCTTACATGGACTACTAAGGGTCACACAGACCCTAATTAAAAACCACTGATTTAGAGGCTCCCTTGTTTGCTTGAAAAGGATTAAGTGATACTGTTCAACTTGGAATTCAATTTGTGCTGCAGAT
This sequence comes from Octopus sinensis, assembly GCF_006345805.1. Taxonomy (NCBI): domain Eukaryota; kingdom Metazoa; phylum Mollusca; class Cephalopoda; order Octopoda; family Octopodidae; genus Octopus; species Octopus sinensis. The sequence continues at coordinate 12,218,502 of NC_043015.1, read as the reverse complement.
TTTGCCTCAGATTCTCATACATGCATGAGAGCTGAATCTAGTTGAATTGATAATTTTGGAGGACAGCTATCCAAAGGGTACAGGGTTTGTATCGTTTCTGTGATGTTCAGTGTCCATGGCCAAAACACTTCAGTCTCATTATTTCAGTCCATTTAGCTGTAGATGGGTACCACAAAAGGTCATTAATGTACGTGGTAGGAGCACTGTAAAAGTGATGTTTTTGTATTAGTTTTCAGTGCTGAGATCTGTTTCCCTTGTTGCTATATAACCTGGAGAAGAATGAATTCTGCCACATCTCATGCCTACAATATATGATAATGAACCTCTGAATGAACCTTTATGTGAATGGTGAGTGGTAACAGGAAGAGCATCTTACTGTAGAAAAATAGTTTAACCTTTTAGCATTCACATTATTCTGTCAAAAGTAATGCTTGTTTATCCACATTGTTTTAAATTAATCATGCATTATCTCATAGCTTTGAAATTTTGATGAGTTAAGTTATTGTAGGGTTGGTGTGAGAGGCCACATCTGGTTGGTTTGATATGGCAAGTTTAAATGCTAAAGAGTTAATAAGCCTTGTCCAACCCTTGCTAATATGGAAGAAGCTGTTGTGAAAACAATTTGTGTGTAAATGTGTGTACCTACTTAAGCCCTTGGATTCTAAGTTGGGGTATATGTTTAACTGAGGGAAAGCCTTTCTCTCCCAGGTCTTGTTGGTTTTGAATTGTCGTCGATGTTCCTGTAACTTTGCTGTTTTCTAGATAGGGTTGTTGGCCGTATGCAAACCTATTTTATGTCAGGGATGCAATAGTCCATATTAGTTTGGCATTTATCCTTTGACCTTTACAGCATGGGAAGCCCTATCAGGAGCTTGTGCTCTGCTGGCATAACACTGAGGGTCATTGATGCAATTAACCACTGCAACAAAGACTGGACTTTGTGGTATGTGTGGACATACACACACACACATTCATTCATTCATTCATTAGGATGATTTACACAGTTGTTAGCACTGAGCAAACACATGTTTGGCATGCAGATTGTGTATGTCCCATACCTGTTCTGGATATACTGTGCTTAAAGCCAAGATCCATATTACACTCCCTGAAATGATCAGTTGCATGGGTTTCCAATGCCTCTGTGAATATCCTGCTTTTTGTGGATATCAACCCTGATCTAGAAGGGTAATGATGAAAGGTAATTTTCTAGCTTTTATTCAGATGGTTTAACTAGGACTACATAATTCAATGCCTAGAGAGTCAGGTGTGATTTGATCAAGATGTGACCATGTACAAAATTATTTGTCAGCTTGTATAAAGGTTTCCTCTTTGCCCCATATCCTCCAAACCCTGTAAGCAAGAGGGGTATGATTTCTAAGAGTAGGTTCTTCGTAATTTTGTCTTTTCATTATTTGTCTTTTTGTTTTTACTATGTATAATTTAATATCTTTTATATTGATTCCTAACTTTTGCAGAAGGCCAGGCCACAATGGGTAGTTTTTTTTTCCTTATTATGGTGTAGTCATAAGTCAAAATTCATAACATGCCAGACAAAAGGCTTAGTGGCATTTCTCCAAACTTCTCATGTTCTGAGTTCAAATTCCACCGAGGTCACTTTTGCCTTTCATCCTTTTGGAGTTGATAAAATAAGTACCAGTTGAACTTGGGAAGGGGAGGGGGTTGATGTAATTGAATTAGCCCTTACCCTGAAATTGCTGGCCTTGTGCCAAAATTTGAAACCATTATTATGGTGTAGTCAACGGTGGTGAGCTGGCAGAATCGTTGCCATACTGGACAAAATGCTCTCCTGGTGTAACACTCAGGGCCATTGATGCAATTATCTGCGCTCTGCTACAAAGACTGGACTTTGTGGTGTGTATGTGTCTATATGTGGAGGCACAATGGCCCAAAGGTTAGGGCAGCAGACTTGCAGTTGATTTCCAGACTGGGTGTTGTTTGTGCTTATTGAGCAAAAACACCTAAAAGCTCCCTGAGGCTCCGGCAGGGGGTGGTGGTGACCCTTGTTGTACTCATTTGCCACAACTTTCTCTCACTCTCTCTTCTTGTTTCTTGAGTAACGCTGCGATGGACTGGTGTCCCGTCCAGCTGGGGGGAACACATACACCACAGAAACTGGGAAACCGGGCCCATGAGCCTGGCTAGGCTTGAAAAGGGCGACGTTTTATCGTTTTTATGTGTCTATATACATCATACATACTTACATATTCTTTCTTTAGGATGATTTACCCTGTTGTTAGCACTGTGCAAACACACATATAACATGCAGACTGAGCATGTCCCATACCTATGCTTCTTCAAGCTAAGATCCATATTGCACTCTCTGAAATGATGCATTATTATGGTGTAGTCAAAGGTGGTGACCTGGCACAATTGTTGCCATGCTGGACTAAATGCTGAGCAGCATTTCTCCTAGCTCCCTACATTCTGAGTTCAAATGCTGCCAAAGCTGATTTTGCCTTTTATCTTTTTGGGGGTCAATAAAATAAGTAGCAATGGGGTTAATGTAATTGACTAGCCCTCTCCCCCAAATTTTCAGGCCTTGTCACTATAGAAGAAAGAATTATTATGGTTTAATCAGAGGAGGAAGAACAGTGTCTTTTTACAGGACACTGAGAACTAGCATGGAGAAGAAGAGTTATTCATAGAGCTCAGACCTGGTCTGAATTTTTGCAACAGGGTGTCCCAAGTGGTGGTGTTAACTCAGATGACAGACTAAATCTATCATCCCAAAACAGGTACAGTGCTCCTGATGCTGTTTTGTACTGTTTTTATCTTCCTGATTTTTACTGTCAGAGCTTGGGTTGGTCTGAGGTCATGGTAGAAGGTGTTTGCCTAAGGTACTGTGCAGTGGGTTTGAAACTTGAACCTCAGGATTGCACAGTGAACTCCACTGCATGGCTATGTGTAGATTCATCAGATTACCGGTACTTTTTGCCTTCCATCCTTAGATGTGTGAAAGATGAAGACAATTCAAATTAAAAGTTGGTTCACACGCAATTTGAAACCGACAGAGAGATAGCTGTAATAAAACAGAAGAGAAACAGCTATAACAAAACAGAGAGAGAGAGCTACAATGGGACGATGTACGGAGGTGAAAATCCTTCAAAGAGAGTGCAAGAAAACATCAACTTTCCTCTTTTAATATATGCGTATGTTAAGGCGGCGAGCTGGCAGAATCGTTAGCACGCCGGGCGAAATGTGTTGCCGTATTTCGTCTGCCGTTTCCGCCGAGGTCGACTTTGTCTTTCATCCTTTCGGGGTCGATAAATTAAGTACCAGTTACGCACTGGGGTCGATGTAATCGACTTAATCCGTTTGTCTGTCCTTGTTTGTCCCCTCTATGTTTAGCCCCCTTGTGGGTAGTAAAGAAATAGGTATTTCGTTTGTTTTTATGTTCAGAGTTCAAATTCCTCCGAGGTCGACTTTACCTCTCATCCTCTTAGGGTCGATAAAGTAAGTACCAGTTGCATTCTGGGGTTAATCTAATCGACTGACCCCCCCCCCCCCAAAAAAAATTTCGGGCCTTGTGCCTAGAGTAGAAAAGAATATGTGTATTTTTCGGTCTGTATGCTAAGATATTTAATATATATTTCTTTACTGCCCACAAGAGGCTAAACATAGAGCGGAAAAACAAGGACAAACGGATAAAGTCGATTACATCGATCCCTGTGCGAAACTGGTACTTTATTTATCGACCCCGAAAGGATGAAAGGTAAAGTCGACCTCGGCGGAATTTGAACTCAGACCGTAACGACAGACGAAATACGGCTACGCATTTCGCCCGGCGTGCTAACGTTTCTGCCAGCTCGCCGCCTAAAGATATTTAATATAGATTATGGTGTGGGAAGATAAGTGGTGGAATCAAGAGAACACTGGACTGAATGGCTTGCAAGTTCTTCGCTGTTTCATAAAAGCAGTGTCTCCGTTTCGTTTTAGCTCTCTCTTTCTTTCTCTCATTCTATTTTACTGTCTTCGAGTTTTGTAAGAGTTATCTTTCTCTCTCTTTCATTGCAGCTATCTCTCATTCAATTAAAAGATCTATTATGACGAGAGACATTCCAACCATGATAATCCTTTTTGTTTTTTCAGTCACATCCGACATTATTTTAGGGCTGTAGGGGGTAACTTGACGGAGATTTGGCTGCTATTGTTAGAATCTCAGGCGACCATACAGGCGCACCTCACCTCCTCTTTTTCTATTACATTATAGCTGTCATCTCCTCCTCCACCTCTTTCTCTCTTTACTTTATCTGTCTCACCCTCTCTTATCATCTATGTCTCCTCCACCTTTGTTTATTTTATAGCTGTCACTCCTCCTCTTCACCTCTCACATTTCCTCTTTTAAGTGTTTCTATCTCTGTCACATAGTTTTACTCTACCTTTCCCCTCTTTCACTCTCACTCTTTTCATCTGTGTACTCCCCCTCTCACTCCTTCACTTTATCTTCCTCCTATTTCTTCTATGCTGACGTGTTTTATACTCCTTAAATCATTCTTCCTTTCACTTTCTCCCACTCCGAAAGTTCGTACAATTCAAAATTTTAATTTCAAATCCATTTATTTAGGCACAAGGTCAACAATCCTAAGAGGGGGTGGGTATGGATTAGTCGATGCCATCGATTCTAGTACTTAACTGGGACTTTATTTTATCGACCCCCAGAGAGATAAAAGGCGAAATTGATCCCAGCGGGATTTGAACTCAGAATGTTAACAGCCGGAACAAATATCTCGAAGCATTTTTCCCGACGCTGTAACGATTTTGCCACTTTTGGCCCGGGTCAACCTTGATTAAGCAGGCCTCTAATCAAAGCTGTTCCAGTTGTGACCACCACATACATTTTTAGAAATATGTCTAGGCTTACGATATTTATTCAATCTTTTCCTTAAGGCGGCGAGCACGCCGGGCAGAATGCTTAGCGGTATTTCGTCTGTCTTTACGTTCTAAGTTCAAATTCCGCCGAGGTCGACTTTGCCTTTCATCCTTTCGGGGTCGATAAATTAAGTACCAGTGACGCACTGGGGTCGATATAATCGACTCAATCCGTTTGTCTATACTTGTTTGTCCCCTCTGTGTTTAGCTCCTTGTGGGTAGTAAAGAAATAGGTATTTCGGTTTTATGTTCAGAGTTTAAATTCCTCCGAGGTCGACTTTACCTCTCATCCTCTTAGGGTCGATAAATTAAGTACCAGTTACGCACTGGGGTCGATATAATCGACTTTATCCGTTTGTCTGTCCTTGTTTGTCCTCTCTGTGTTTAGCTCCTTGTGGGTTGTAAAGAAATAGGTATTTCGTCTGTAATAAAGAAATAGGTTTTACGTTCTGAGTTCAAATTCTGCTGAGGTTGACTTTGTCTTTCATCCTTTCGGGATTGATGAATTAAGTACCAGTTGCGTACTGAGGTCCATCTAATCGACTTACCCCCCCCACTCTCTAAAAGTTTCGGGCCTTGTGCCTAGAGTAGAAAAGAACATTCATTCAATCATTTCTTTACACACACACACACACACGGCAAACTTTCGGTATTAGTTAGACGATGTCATTCATTCTCTTTTTTCAGTTTATCCTCTTACCCTCTCCACGTCACGAGGGAACGTTGTGTGATGAATGACGTTGTCTACCAATACCGAAGTAATTGCACCCCCTCCACCGCCGCAAGTAGGCACACGAATGCAAAAACAACGTGCATAAAACGAGTACTCGAATGTAGTATAGAGGGTGTGTGTGTGCAAAATAAGTAATATCTGATTTCTCGTTATTTTCTTCCTACCTGTTTGATATCATTACATTCCAAGTATTGCATCATCATTTTGTACTCTTGCATCATCTTTAGAAGTAAGAAAAACAAATTAGCCATCATTGTTGTTGTTGCTGAAGTTGAGAGAGTCCCAAACATGGTCAAGTGACATGTCCCTTTTTCTTCTGTACTGAAAGGGGTTAATAATATTTATTCTTCCTTATCATTTAATAGATAATAAACTACACGAGATTTGGTTGTTATTCTAAGACGCAGTCGTGGCACCTCGGGCTTGTGTTTTGTACTAAAGCCCATAGCTGACAGAAGCCTTGCGAGTGGATTTGGTAGGCGGAAACTAAAAGAAGCCCGACACACACACAACTGTATCACATTTCTGTGCGTGACTTTGTGTCTGTGTTTGTCCTCCACCACCGCTTGACAACACCTGTTGGTGTGCTTACGTCCGTTACTTAGCAGTTCACCTGAGAGATCGATAGAATAATTACCAGGCTTTAAAAAATAAGTCTTGGGATTGAATTGTTCAGTTGCCCTAGCATGGCCACAGCAAAAAAATGACCGAAACAAGTAAAAAATAAAAGAGACACATACATATACCTATCCCTATTTATCTACCCACCCCCAACACACACATGTATATACATACATGTGTCTGCGTGTAGACAATTTTTACATGAACTTACATGCATTGCTACTTAAAATTAAGTAACATTACCATGTATTAAGTAGCAATACATGTTGGTATTCTAACTTACCGTTTGATGTTTCCATGAAATGTAGACTAAGTGAAAGTTTGGCTAACTAAACAACGGGTCAGTATTTCCACGAAATTCAAATACAGTGTGCTAAGGCTAATTTGATTTCGTATGCACGTCAAGGAAACAGAGATGGGATCTTTTCCTTTTGAACGGCAGACAATTTCTAGTTAACTAAACACTTTAAAACTTCGTATACTGGTAGAATGTGTCAAAATAAAACATTTTTTTTCTCTTGGCTTTCTTGAGAAAATTGTAATTTGTTTGTTTTACACGCGTAACAATTAAATTAATTTAACAATTAAGAAAAAAAAAATTAGGGTTAGGGGGAGGTTTAGGGTTAGTTACAGGATGTTGTCTCAGTTTTAGACGCAGCAAATGATTTTAGTTGAATGGAGGTAATCGATCAGTTAAAATTGCCGAAATGCTCGGATTTTCAGACGAAATATCTTACAAACTATAGAATTTTCTCAATAAAGCCAAGAAAAGATGATGTTTTATAAACACATTCTACCAGTATACGAAGTTTAAAAGTGTTTAGTTAACTAGAAATTGTGTTGACATCTGCCGTTCAAAAGGAAAAGATCCCAGAGATGGGGTCGTGCTGCAAATTTTATTATATTATTTATTATCTTCTATTTGTTTCAGTCATTGGACTGCGGCCATGCTAGGCCACTGCTTTGAAGTATTTTAGTCGAAAGAACAAGCCGACTTCAAGACTTATTTATTCATTTATTTTTTAAAGTTTGGTACTTATTCTATTGTCTCTTTTGCCAAATCTCTAAGTTACGAGGTCGTCAACAAATCAACATGTGGGGGACGTAAACAAACACACACACACGACGGGGTTCTTTCATTTTCATTCTACCAAATTCACTCACGGCTCCATGATGCTACACTGTAAGACTGAACCCGGAACCATGTGTTTGGGCAGCAAATTTCTAACCACACAGCCACACCTGTACCTGCGTACATTTCTTTTTTATTTTTCGTATTGATACACAGGAATTCTTGGAGCATAATATGTATACAAATAATGGATATTAAATATAAAGGACATCGATTATAATTATACTGGTGCTAGAATCCATGATTATCAAACTGTCTTTCACGAATGAAATCGGTTTTCTTTTCTAGAGTAGCCAGGCGATATAAGATCTCTCTCAGTATTTCCGACAATTTCGAATCCAGTTCCTGGAATAAATTTGGAAGCGTGTGTGTGTGAATTGGCGGACTTGTTAGAATGCCAGACTATTTGTTGGTCCGCCCGTCTATCCAGATGCACGTGAAATTCATGTGACAACTCATGTTTAAATAAAATGCATTTTACGGAATAATAACATTAAATAGGAATGTAATTACAATCGAAGATTTAACTATCTATTTATATGGGTGCGAGTTACTTCCCCCTCGTTTTCAATTACTCTTTACTTTTTTACTCGTTTCAGTCATCTGACTGTGGCCATGCTGGAGCACCGCCTTTAGTCGAGCAAATCGACTCCAGGACTTATTCTTTGTAAGCTTCGTACTTATTCTATCGGTCTCTTTTGCCGAACCGCTAAGTTACGGGGACGTAAACACATCAGCATCGGTTGTCAAGCGATGTTTGGGGGAGGGGGACACACAAACACAGACACACAAAAACATACACACACACACATACATATATACTTAATACATACATACATACATACACACACATACATATACAACGGTCTTTCAGTTTCCGTCTACCAAATCCACTCACAAGGTTTTGGTCGGCCCGAGGATATAGTAGAAGACCCTTTCCCAAGGTGTCACGTAGTGGGACTGAACCCGGAACCATGTGGTTCGTAAGCAAGCTACTTACCACAATGAATATGTTTTTGTGTAAAGTTTTATTGAATAAGATATATCAGTATGTTTGAAATGCATTAGTGTTTGTGTACATCGTTTAATAAGTGCTGTGCAGTTCAATGTAACAGAATAATTGAATTATAGTGTCTGAGTCATAGAGAACTGAAGAATGATGACACGCAGGTAGCCAGTGGTTTGATCTCAGATCAGTCCTTTGAAGTCTTAGCTGCTATTTCTTCTGAGACGAGTGACACATTAAGGTTCATTCATTAACTTGTAGGGACGCGGTAGTTCGTTATGCAACCATAATATACTATTAAGTATATCAAACGTTTTATAAGTCAATACTATGTTCTGCGGTGTTAGCAGTGCACTTTACATCACTTGCTAAGGCTATCTCTACATATTCTATAGAATGCCTCAAGTTGATCAATACCTTGTGAGTGAAGATGGAACTGTACAGAAGCCCGTCACAAATGTGTGCTTGTTTATATATTTACTTTCATGTATACATATATGAGTGTGTGTGTGTGTGTTTGTATTTTTGTATCTTCATATGAGACTGCTTCAGTGGCAACATTGTTCACTTGTCTCACACAAAACTTCCTGAAGAGCAGTTCAATTTGAAATAAAGCATCTTACTTGAAAAACAAAAATCGGTTGCTGGAAGGACATCTGACTATAGAATACGGCCTCACCATAAAAGCTGGGGAAAAGTACATGAGCACTGTATACAACAATTTCATTATTATATATATATGATAATAATGATGGTGGTTGTGTGTGTGTGTGGGGTGGGGGTGCATACTTTGGCTGAATGGACAGAGTACCAAATTATCTGTTGAGAGATCTGTAGGTTTCTGTCACATCTTTGATCGTGTGTCTACTTCATAGGATTTGACCATTTCCGGCATTTACACACATTGCTCAATCTCTCTCTCTCTCTCTCTCTCTCTCTCACACACACACATCATCTTTACCCACCTATACTCTTTTATGTCTCCAGATATAATCAATTTCAAAATGTTTGATTATTTATCATCAATCAATAACATCAGTACATAATATTGATTTTTCACATTTGTGGCATGAGTTCACTTGTTGCTAAGGTGAAGCATAGGCACTGGTGTTTTCTTTTATCAACCTTGGCAGGATTTGAACTGAGAGCACAAAGGTACATAACTAAATACTAGATTGCATTTTGTGTTGTGTTCTACCATTTTTACCTCTCTGTAAGCCTTATTAGTTTTAGCATTGTTATACTGAATGAAGGCCGAGTCGAGTTCCATTCACATTTGCTGCTGTATACCTAGAGAATCTTCACACAATTTCTAGTCTTACTGAAAATAAAAGCTGAATGTCTTTCGACTTATCACCTACCATCTAAGAAAATAACACATTGGTTTATGTAGGCTATGATATACAATGCCTGAAAGCACAACAAAATGATCATGGCTAAAAGACCCTTCATTTTAGTTCTGTTTCATAGATCATACACAAGCGCAGGAGTGGCTGTGTGGTAAGTAGCTTGCTAACCAACCACATGGTTCCGGGTTCAGTCCCACTGCGTGGCATCTTGGGCAATCTGCTATAGCCCCGGGCCGACCAATGCCTTGTGAGTGAATTTGGTAGACGGAAACTGAAAGAAGCCTGTTGTATATATGTATATATATATATATATAAGTGTGTGTGTATATGTTTGTGTGCTTGTGTTTGTCCCCCTAGCATTGCTTGACAACCGATGCTGGTGTGTTTACGTCCCCACCACTTAGCGGTTCGGCAAAACAGACCGATAGAATAAGTACTAGGCTTACAAAGAATAAGTCCCGGGGTCGATTTGCTTGACTAAAGGCGGTGCTCCAGCATGGCCGCAGTCAAATGACTGAAACAAGTAAAAGAGTAAAAGAGTAAGTGTCATAGGTCATATGCAACAAAGTCCATTTGATTGGTTATCAAAGTTTCATTCATTGACCTACTTGGTCAAGTTGTGCTGAAAACACAAGTATTTGTCTAATCAAAGTTTAGTAATATCAGGCTTGATTTGTACTTGGATGGGTGACTGCTTGAGAAACCCACTTTCTCTAACTGCTAAGTTTTCTTAGAGCCAGTGATAGAAATAACACTTAAATTTCCTTCATACCTAAGTATTTAATCTTAACTAAAGGAAGGACATTGGATGATAAATTCATGAACATTCAGTTATTTGAGCAGCTGAATTCCTGTTTAACATATAAGTGGCTGAGTAATTTCTCAGGTGTGTATCACATTGTTTGGTCCAGGTCTGCTTTGGTTAACCAGAACACTATAGAAACCGTTTATCTGATTTTCAAGCGGAGTACATTTAGGACCATAATCTTCAGGATGTCCTTCCTTTTTTGTAATTGTAGGCTGTGAAGTGAGGGAAACTTAACTGTTATTTCTAGAAGATCAAGCAACTGCAAGGAAAACCCCTTGCTTTAACAAGGGAGTTTCTGTGTATTTACCTTGTGTATAGTGGTTGTGAGGAGAGTAATGAGCTGGACTACTGAAGATATAATTATAAGTTCAGTTTTTGCTCCAAAGCCATAGTGATCATAAGCCAAATATAAAATTGTGCTTGAATATATATATATATATCATCATCATCATCATCGTTGTTGTTTAATGTCCGCTTTCCATGCTGGCATGGGTTGGACGATTTGACTGAGGTCTGGCAAGCCAGAAGGCTGCACCAGGCTCCAATCTGATCTGGCAAAGTTTTTACAGCTGGATGCCTTTCCTAACGCCAAACACTCCGAGAGTGTAGTGGGTACTTTTATGTGCCACTGGCACAAAAGCCAGTTCAGTGGCACTGACAATGACCACGCTCAAATGTTGTTTTCCAAGTGCCACCAGCATGTGTGTCAGTGAATCAATGCTGGCAACAATCACGTGCGACCAGCATGGGAGCCAGTCAGGCGGCACTGTCATTGGCCACGTCAGCAATTTTGATTTCACTTACCTCAACAAGTCTTCGCAAGCAAAGTTTATTGTCCAATGAATGAAGGGTACTCATAAGTGGGCTGGTGATACAGCACCGGCATAGGCCACAGGTTATGATCTCACTTGGCTTGCCAGGTCTTTTCAAGCACAGCATATCTCCAAAGGTCTTGGTCACTAGTCATTGCCTCGGTGAGGCCCAGTGTTTGAACATCGTGCTTCACCACCTCATCCCAGGTCTTCCTGGGTCTACCTCTTCCACAGGTTCCCTCAACTGCTAGGGTGTGACACTTTTTCACACAGCTGTCCTCATCCATTTGCAACACATGACCATACCAGTGCAGTCGTCTCTCTTGCACACCACATCTGATGCTTCTTAAGTCCAACTTTTCTCTCAGGGCACTTACACTCTGTCATGTATGCACACTGACATTACACATCCAGCGAAGCATACTGGCTCCATTCCTTGCAAGTTTACGCATGTCCTCAGCAGTCAAGGACCATGTTTCACTGCCATGTAGCATGGCTGTTCATACACGTGTCATACAGTCTACCTTTTACTCTGAGCAAGAGGTGTGTGTGTATAAAGTATGTATATATATATATATATATATATATATATATGCATGTGTGTGTGTGTGTATCAAGTTTTTCTACTTCATAGTTGACTTTAAGAAGGCATCCATCTGTGAAAACTATTTCTCTAATATTTGATGGAAAGAGTGAGTTAATGTATGGCATATACATTTGATTTCTATAACCAAATTATTTGTGCAAGTCATTTGGCAAAAGCTGAACACACATACATCATCTTCAACAGGAGAGTCCATATATATATATATATATATATATATATATATATATATATATATAATATGTGTTGTAGATAAATATTACTACTGTTCTATGACTCAGTTTCATGGTAAATAGAGCATGCCTTGAGATGGATGAAATTTTAGTTTCATTCATCTGAAGAATGCTCTGTTTTGCAATAATTTAGTCATGGCCTTCATCATCATCGTCATCACTGTCATCATTATCATCATCATTCTTGTCAACTGTTTTATAATTAAAATTCAACCCTACACAACAAATTGAATACTTGCACTTTTGTTTCTGAAACTGCTTACAATATATATATATATGGTTATATATGTGTATGGATGGGGACAACTGCATAAGTGCTGATGTCCAATTACGGAGGGAGCCTGTGGAAGCAATAGACCCAGGAAGACTTTGGACGAGGTGGTGAAATATGATCTTCAGTTGAGCCTTATGGAGGCAATGACAAGTGACTGAGACTTCTGGTAATTTACTGTGCTTGAGAAGACATCATGCTAAGTGAACCATGGTCATTGCCACTGATGGTGACACACAAAGACATCTGTATGTATATATATATATATAAATTTATATAAATAAGGATAAGATTGATATTTAAATACCAATCTTATCAGGTGGCCTGCATGGGAATAAAGACCTTTCGAAGGTAATAATTATTTTTATATGCATATACTATATGAACATTTAATGTGGTTTTAGAGTCAAGTTTTGACTGCTATTTTCAGCGTGGTGGTATCTCTTAGATACCCTAAATTATAATTTTATATATATATATATATACATACACATACATGTGTATGTGTATATACATGTATATGTACACACATACACATGGAATGCCTCTAAGTTATTAATAAGCTGAATCTTGTGTAATGTGTCTTTCACTTGTTATTTCTAGCAGCTTGACTCACCACATAGTGGCACCCTCATTATAACACAATAACATAGCAATATATAAGTTGTGTCAACAAAATATTTGTCTCACTTACCCCAACTACACTCACTATCACTATTATACACTTTATATTCACTCAAGTTATGTTACACACAGTAACGTACATAATTTGTATAATAGCTTAATACAGCTTCATTGTTTTGATTACCAAGAAGTGAAAAGGAATTAGAACTATTCTATGACTGCACCATGTGAAATAGTCTTAACAACTACACCTGTTGCTAGCATACATGAACATTCTTTTATTCTCGTATTCTTTTACTTGTTTCAGCATTTGTCTGCGGCCATGCTAGAGTACTGCTTTAAAGGGTATTTTTTAGTTAATGGAATCAACCCCAGGAGTTATTCTCTGTAAGCCCAATACTTATTCTGTCAGTCTCCCTTGCTGAACCGCTAAGCTACGGGGGACATAAACGCACCAGTGTTGGTTGTCAAGTGATGGTGGGGGTACAAACAAAGACATATACACATAAACACATAAATATAATCCATGTATATATATATATATATATATATATATATATATATATATATATATACAAAATATTAGAAAAAACCCACCTTTTATCAATTCAAAATGAATAATTAAATTAAATTAAATTTCCTTGTAAGTTTGGATTTTATTCCCTCAAATAATAATTATATATATATATATATATACACACACATATATATATAGTGAAGGGGTTCTTTCAGTTTCCGTCTACCAAATCCACTCACAAGTCTTTGGTCAGCCTGAGGCTATAGTAGAAGACACTTGCCCAAGGCGCCATGCAGTGGGACTGAACCCAGAACCATGTGGTTGGGAAGCAAGCTTCTTACTATACAGCCACGCCTGATCAAATCTTTGTTGTGGGACCAGGCGAGGTTGTATGTCTGAGAAGTTTCCTTGATAACCCTATGGTTGTCAGTTCAGTTTCACTGAATGGGACTTTGGGCAAATACCTTCTGCTGTAGCTTTGGGTTGACCAGTATTTTATGAGTTAAAATTTGGTAGATTGTAACTTATGGCTTCCATCTATCATTAACGACCATGATGATTGCATGTGGCTTAGTGGTTAGGGTCATGGTTTCAATTCTCAGCGGTGCATTGTGTGCTTGAGCAAGACACTTTATTTCTTATTCCTCCAATCCACTAAGCTGGCAAAAGTGACTTGCATCTGTGATTCAAAGGGCCATCAGTATCACATTGTGTCATACTGAATCTCTCAGAACTATATTAAGGGTGTGTGTGTTTGTGGAGCACTCAGCCACTTGCATGTTAATTTCAAATCAACTGGAACACTTGTAACCAATGGAGAGCCAGGCAATGACCATGGATGAATGTCCTGCTCCACTGGAACAGCTTTGTCCATGACTAGACAGTCTGATGCGTGAATGGCATCTGTCACACGGGTCACACTTGTGGGCTGTCCCAGTGCTGTTTGAATTGTAGGGTTCTTGTCTGTGGATCCACCTTTCTTCTATAACATTCATCAGTCGTTTAATGTAGGGTGTGCGATAGGACCCAAGCCTAAGCAGCATTGTATAGATGCGAGAGTGTTGTTCATGTAGTGTGTCCTGCCTTTCAAAGGATTCAAAGGAATGGCATGGCTGTTACAATTTGGCATCAATATCATATAGAACGAAGTTGTAGACAATGTCAAACTATCTAAGGAACTCTGACTTCTGATTTTTTTTGTAGGGTTTACTCCTGAAGCCTTTTCCATGGTTGGGTTTGGTCACAAGGTAGTGGAGGTTTGGAATCAGAGTTTTCCTTCTAGATGGGTTGTCCCACCAGGCTAACAAGCTCCTTCTACCCAACTGACTTGGTTATTAATTTATACCTGGGAACCTGATAGGTGCTACTATTTCAGGTCAGAGTATGCCTAGGAACAATAGTACATTAATTTCTAAGGAGGCGAAATTCCTGAATGGGATGGAGCTTAATTAGATAAATGTAAAATGCCTACTGGGATAAGGATTAGTTCAATATTGTTGACTAAAGTTGAAGTTGTTGTTGTTGAACTTGTTGCTGCAGCATTTCCACTATCCAATGGCTGAATCTTGTCCAGATGGTGGATGGGAGATTTGATTCAACATTTTGTGACATTTGTTCCATGACTTTGAGATCTCAGTTTTAATTCTTGGATGTAGTCTTTGGTGCTTTTAGTGGGGTTCAGGGTTCCTGTTTGAGGATAACTTTCTCCCTTCCTCCCACCAGTCCTGAAAAAAGAAAAATAAAGATCATGGTTGCTGTCCTTCCCTTCGCCAACTAAATGGTAAAAGAAATAAAATGAGAATTCGTCTATAAATTTTTGTACAGTTTAATCAGTTTGAAATTTTAAAATTGATGAACTGAGATCATCAGCAATGTCAATAAGTGTACAATGCTATTGTTGTCCCCGTCATCATCACCCTCCTCCCATTTCATCGTCTTTGTTACTGTTATCATCATCATCATCATCATCTTTGTTCATGCTTTTTACAGTTTTTTGGAATCTTCTCCAGTATGACATCTCACTTGCTGCACCTTTTCTTCCTCTTGGCCTTGCTTGTCATTTCTTTATCCAACTGTCCTTCTCAATATTGCATCAAATGTCCATAACTTTATAGTAGCAATATTTTTATGAATTTAAAACTAAGAGATGTGGAGGCACGTGACTTAGTGGTTAGGGTGTCAGCATCATGATCGTAAAATTGTGGTTTCGATTCCTGGATCGGGCGATGTGTTTTGTTCTTGAGCAAAACACTTCATTTCATGTTGCTCCAATCCACTCAGCTGGCAAAAATGAGTAACGCTGCGATGGACTGGCATCCCATCCAGCTGGGGAACACATACACCATAGAAACCAGGAAACTGGGCCCATGAGCCTGGCTAGGCTTTAAAAGGGTGCATTTATTATTTTAAAGCTAAGAGATTCATGGTTACAGATGACCATTAATTTGCAAAAAAAAATAAAATCATCATCGTCGTTTAGCGTCCGTTTTCCATGCTAGCATGGGTTGGACGGTTCTACTGGGGTCTGTGAAGCCAGAAGGCTTCATCAGGCCCAGTCAAATCTGGCAGTGTTTCTACGGCTGGATGCCCTTCCTAACGCCAAAATGTAGTAAATAAATAAGTAAACAAATAATTAAGAATTTCTTGTTAAATTGAAATAAAAAGAAATGATTAGAATTGGAATTTATATTGATGAAAAAACTTTTGGCAACAAATGTCCACCTGTTCCATGGATCAGACAGAATTTGTTGAGGGAGATTTTTTACAGTTGGATGCCCTTGCTGTTGCCACCCTCAATTATTTCCAAGCTGGGTAATTTCCCAGGGCCAGATATATTTTCCATAGAAGACTGGAAATGGAACAAAATTGCTTGTTTGATGGTGATGCTCATTTACAGCCACCACGGGATGCCAAAACAAACGTACACACACACACACTCTGTCTGTCTGTCTGTGTCTCTCTTGGTTTCTGTCAACAAAATCCACCTACACGGCTTTGATTAACTTGGGACTATAGTTGAAGACACTTGTCCAAGGTGCCACACAGTGGGACTGAACCTGAGACCACATGGATTGGAAAGCAAGGCTCTTACCCACACAGCCACCTACTCTTGTAGCCATGCCTCTAGTGAATATATATTTTCCCATTTCTCTTGCCATTAGGTTGCTTGGTTGAGGCTGTCATGAAAAAAACAACAGTTGCATGTTTTGATTTAGACAAAATACAAATACTGCTACAAATCTAAATCTTCTGAAACCTGTATTGATTTCTATCTTTGGCTTAAGGCCACCGACTTTCATAGAGGGGTTGTGTGGAGTTGATTAAGTCAACCACTCCACTGTACTTGATTTGTATTTATTTTATTGATCTTAGAGAGTTGAAAAGCAGAGACACCAATAGCTTTAAACCCTTTAGCATTTAAACTGGCCATATCCAGCCCAAGTATTCTGCCCCATCTTATGTTCAAACTGGCTCAGTCTGACCTCTTACACCTACCCTACAATTACTTTGTAATCTTAGAACTAGTAGATAGTGCATGACCAATTCAAAACAAATATAAATGGATAAGCATTACTTTTGACAGTTGTCTGAAAGCTAAAGGGTTAAACATAGGAACTTCTTTGTGGTCACTCAACCTGCTAGACATGGCAGTCAAATCTCCTAGCTGATATTGTACTATAGGGTATATAGGAAGATATAGTTAATGACCTAGATACACTAGTCTTGAAAATAAGATGGGATGGTCATGGTTGAATGCCTTTGATTGCAAGGTCTGCTCAGTTAGAAGTGTCTTGAAGCTAAACAGCTACTAAATAAAAGTTTGTAAGAAAAAATATAAAGCCAAATATTTTGGGGGTATAATGACCATGCTGGGATTTTTGGATTTGAATTGTGAATGTTTAGGGGTGTTGCTAAGTTCTACAAAGCATTAATCTGGTACTCTACCATTTCGAACATCCTTCTGAAACTAATATTTAAGAAATATTCTTAAAAAATTTCAGGAAAAAAAAAAAAGGAGAAAGTTTAGAAAATCTCAACAAAAGATGAAAATAGTAACTATACTGACAAGTAATGTTAATCACCACATCAATACAGCTGTTTGATGGTACTACTGTTTTAAGCCCCGACAGATCTTCTGCCAAACTGGTTGTAGGTGCAGCTTGCACCCTGTATATATTGCAAGCAGGAGAACGAACCCCTACCATCCTCCAGTAGAAACTTTGGAAGGATGAATAGTAAAACCAAGAAAGGAGAAAGATAATTTGTACAAATCTACTCAAATCCTTTTATAGTAATGTTTCTCTATCATTTTTGTCTCGTGTCCCTTTTAGATTTTCCAGAAATCTGTATACCCTCACTGTGAATGGACATAGTGTCTGTCTATCTGACTGTCAATCAATCCGTCAGTCAGAAGCCTAATTAAACCATATTGTAGGTTTAATTCACTAATTTACTCATCTCCCTCATCCTAACATCCCATACTCCAATAAAATATGATCATATCTTCCCAACTTACCCTAATTTTAATAATTCCTCCTCCTCATCATCATCGTTTAGCGTCCGCTTTCCATGCTGGCATGGGTTGGACGGTTCAACTGGAGTCTGGGAAGCCAGAAGGCTGCACCAGGCCCAGTCTGATCTGGCAATGTTTCTACGGCTGGATGCCCTTCCTAACACCAACCACTCCATGAGTGTAGTGGGTGCTTTTTACGTGCCACCGGCACAGGTGCCAGACGAGGCTGGCAAACGGCCTGTTTCTTTTTATGTTCTTTCAAAGGGTTCCTTACCTGAGGGTGTTCTTCTGTGATGAAACTAAACCTGATGTATTCTTGACATATAGTTATTTTCATTTCTCTGTTGGAATTTTTTTTGTGCTTGGGTCTAGAACTAGTAATATTTTACATGTAGCAAAAATTATTTAGAATAGGGAATGAGAGAGTTAACTATTTTTATGAACAGCAACTCTCTCTCAACACACATGCATGCACGCACACACACACAAATACACACACACACATGGATACAAACATGCACCCAGTTAATTGAACTATATTTGTTGTGTAACTTTAATTTCAACCACTTACTACACTCAAATCCTCTCAGAGGTCAAAAATTATCTGTTGCAGACAGGTTATCAATCCAGGGTTGGTAATACCTCTTTACTTATAACAATCTATAAAAACTGTGATAAATTTCAGTAAACTTCACTTTTTATTCAAGGGTATCTCCTGAAGAGTAAGCAACTTAGGCTGGAATCTTTATGGTAAAAGTTCCTGTTTAAAATTAGATCCAAACACAAATCTGTGGTACCTGCCAGTACCACAGACATATTGCTATCCCACCTTGTACTTCCCACATTTTAGTACAATGAGGATAATAATGGTTTATGATATAAGTGCAAAGTCACAGATATTTTTGAAGGGAATAATTGGTTATATTGACGTTCACCTAGTATTTTAAGTCATATGGCCTAGTGGTTAGAGTGCTGCACTCATGATTGTGAGGTCATGGTTTCAATTCTCACACCATCTGTGCATTGGGTTTTTGAGTAAAACGCGTCATTTCATGTTACTCCAGTCCACTCAGCTGTAAATGTGTAATCTTGCAACAGGTAGGTGTACAAAGGTGAGATAGTGATGCAGGAAAATCACCTGAAAGAAGTTCTTATGAGCCATGTTTTGTATCCAGCAATTGAAAGGATGAATAGTTCCACCCATACTGGGAATCCCGACGAGTTGGAATTGGTTTATCTACTTTTGCTTTTTACTTGTTTCAGACTGGTCATGCTGGGGTACCGCCTTGAAGAGTTTTTAGTCAAATGAATTGACCCCAATTTTTATTTTTATGCCTTTACTTATTCTATCAGTCTCTTTTGCTGAACTGCTAAGTTACAGACACAAACAAACCGACAGTGGTTGTCAAGCAGTGGTCACACACACACACACACATACACACACACTGTAATAGAAGATACCTAAGTATGTCTTGCAGACATCAAGTAACAGATATGAACCCATCCAAGCCCATGACTTATACTCATCTTATAGACTCCCTAGATTTTCTCATCTCATTAGAACTCAGATTCCATCAAGAATGAATTTGCATTTTTTTCTTCACAGAATTGATTATATCCATTCTGCTCTTGTTCCTATTTAAGAAAATGCTGTTAGCTTTTGTTAGTATTTTTATATTTTCTAATCATTAAAAAATTTTTTTTTTATATCTCATTCCAGGTGATTTAAAACGAAACAGCATAACTTTACAAAATGAACTCTTGAAAAAGAAACACGAATTATTTGGTCCTGAAGCAAATATGTACGAAATCTTACTCAACCCTGGTTCATCTTTAACAGAATGTAAGTCATTATGTGTGCATGCATACATGCATGCACATGCACACTAACTCACACACACACACACACACACACACACACACACTTGTATATGCACACATATTTATTTATACACATATATGTCAATATCGGCCGTGGCTTTGTATATAGAGGGTTTCCATTGGTACCATGTGGTCCATAGTTCTATCTGAGTGTTCAGCATCTTGGGCAAATGTCTTCTTTTGTAGTCTCAGGCTAACTGATGCTTTCTGAGCGAAATTGGTTGACTGGTCGACAGAAACTGAATGGCAGCTCAGTGTGTGTGTGTGTGCGCGTGTGCATGTGTGTGTATTTCATTGATTCCTTTATTCTTTTACTTGTCTCAGTCATTTGACTGTGGCCACGCTGGAGCACCACCTTTAGTCGAACAAATTGACCCAGGACTTATTCTTTGTAAGATGACTACTTATTCTGTTTGTCTCTTGTACATATGAAAATAACATGGGGAGAAAAAGCCATGAAACAAAACTCCATTGCTGGGAAGCTCAAACTTCCCTGGTCACCCAGTGGGTCATGGGTAGTCTAGTACATATATATGCACACACATAGATATATATACATAAATAGACATTCATATATATATATATATATATATATATATATCAACCCATGCCAGCATGGAAGATGCATGTTAATTGATGATATATATATATATATATATATATATATACACATAGATATATACATAAGTACACACATATATATATATATATATGTAAATGTGTGTGGGTGTGCGAGTTAATGAGTTTGTATTTCCCTTGTCTGCACATTTGTTTGCTGGTTGCAAACAGTGGTTAACTAGTGGTGTGTAGGCTTGTCATCTACTGTGAAAGCATGTCATGTTGCTTGACATGTCATGACATATTGCGAAATCTTTATAAGCAAAAAAATCTTTTATGCTGTGGTCATTTGTTTCCTGTTCTCCTAGTAAACGTGGCTGGGAGATTATTACCTTGCTTGGAGACAAGTGGGTGTTGGTGACAAGAAGAGCATACAGCTGCAGAAAACACTTATGAAAGCATAGAAAAATAGATCTTAAAATAACGATGAACTCAGCCACTTGCATGTTAATTTCACAAGCCTGCTGTTCTATTGATTGGATCAACTGGGACCCTTGTTGTCATAACTGACAGAGTGTCAGTTACATATATATAAATATATATATATATATATACATATACTCTCGGAGTGGTTGGCGTTAGGAAGGGCATCCAGCTGTAGAAACACTGCCAGATCTGACTGGCCTGGTGCAGCCTTCGGGCTCCCCAGACCCCAGTTGAACCGTCCAACCCATGCTAGCATGGAAAACGGACGCTAAATGATGATATATATATATACTAGCAGTATCGCCCGGCTTTGCTCGGGTTTGTTTCGACCCGCTAGAATTGTAATTTTGAAAAGTAAAAATTTTGTGAACATTTTTCTGGTCGAAATACACCGAAAAGTGGCGATACAGCAGTGAAAAAATCGTAAAAAATCGGGATTTTCATAGAAAAAAGCATCTTTTTGATGTAAATAATTTTTGGTATTAACATGGTATTAACCCTTCTATCATACTCTCAATTTTGGTCAACTTGCGCCGCAGGGTCTCGGAGGAGATAGTGTTAGTTGAAGGTTACCAAACGTGGCGCACACAGACAACTTTAGCTTTATATAGAGATAACACACACACATTAATACACATACATAGACACACACACACATGTATGTATGGATGTATATATGGGTACTTGTATCGCAGAGTGGTCCCGGTTGCGCACACGCGAATTCGCGCCAGACGTAGGTACTCGATACTCGATCGCCCTTAAATAATTACTTTTTTTTACAGAAACGCGAACGTATATAACGCGCAAAATTATTCCGTAGAATTTATCAAATTAAATAACGCAAAATTAATATATTTTTTGAAATTGCAAATTATTTAGAATATAAAAATCTGGCTGCTATTTCCAAGTGCCTGAGTAACAACCTCGCGGATTTACAGATAAATGAATTAATTACTATTTTACAGAATAAAATTAAATAATTCTTGAAAATTAATTAATATTAATATTTTTTGAACAAAGTAAATAATTTTTAAAACTTAAATAATAATTTTTTTTACACAAACGCGAACGGGGAAAAGGGGGTGGCGAATTCAATTTTTTTATTTTCGTTGAATGAATAGAAAAAATGTCTAATATATGTTGTACATACCTAAATTTTTTCTTTTTCATGACATTGTAGCAAAATAGTAGTGAATTATATAAATACCAGCAGTACATTTTTTTTTCTGGGGTATTTTTTTTCAACCTCGTCACATATTTGCCCCTTTCAATTTAAACAAAGTCTTAATTAAGCAATTACGGCAGCTTAGCAATGGTTTCAATACAGGCGTGACATCTGTATCTCAATTGTTCAAAACCCTTCAAATTTTTTCGCACGTGATGATATCATAGTGAAAACTTTCAATTACGCGCGCTTAGAAGTACGCTCGCAAATTAATACTACCAAAATTTTGATGTTCGCGCTCCGCTTGTGTGTGTGTGTGTGTGTGCGTGCTTTAGGTGTACGTAGGTATGTGTTTTTGTGTGTGTGTGTCACTGAAGCCATACATACATATATACATACATAACCTTTCTCTCTCTTTTCTCTCTCAGTCACTCACTACAAAAAGTGAATAAAAAAAGTTCAGTTATTTCTGTCTTTCACTCTCTCTGTCTCTTTACACACACTAACAAAAGCACTTCACTTACACACCACACTTTCTGTGTTGCACAACCCACCAAACACACACACACACACACTCACGCACGCACACATGTACATCAATGCTTTCGGAGTGAAATGTTAAAATATTGAGTTTTCTCGAATTTTGTCTTAATTGGGGGTGAAATTGAAAGAAATTTGTTATGGCATGACCGAATGGAGTACTTTGAAAAATCTTAGGTACACTCTAATTGAAGAAATTGTGTGAGGAGTAAATCGTTATGTATTTATTTGTTTCTGTTTGCTGTGTTTTTTTATTTTTTGAGTAGTGGTTTAAGGTACACTTGCAAAGAGAAAGTGGGAGAAATTATGTTGATAGCATGAGTGATCCATTTTATAGAAATACTTTCAGTTTAGTCTTCCTCAAATCACTCTGTCGCTATTTACTCTCTTCCAAGGACATTTTCACTCACTCTTATCTCTTAGCTTGCCATACATTTTACTCATGTATCTATCAGCGTGATAGACAGAAACAAATATTACATCGCCATCGCATTCTATTGTCTACCTCTCAACACACACACAGTGAATTACTTTCACTTTGTTCGTGTGTGTGTGCGTGTGGTGTAAACCACATTAAGAAAAGCATTTGACATACACACCAGAATGTGAGTTTTCTGTAAATTTTGCTTAATTGGAGTTTAAATTTTAAAAACTGGACCTGGCATGACCCGATGCATTCTACTCTTAAAAATGCTAGGTAAATTGTAATTGAAGAAATCCTATATTGTAGATTTCTATAACTGACAAAGGGAGGCAGATAAAATCTGCCTTTTATAATAAGAGATAAAGGCGGCGAGCTGGCAGAAATGTTAGCACGCTGGGCAAAATGCGTAGCCCTATTTCGTCTGCTGTTACATTCTGAGTTCCGAGGTCGACTTTGCCTTTCATCCTTTCGGGGTCGATAAATTAAGTACCAGTTACGCACTGGGGTCGATATAATTGACTTAATCCGTCTGTCTGTCCTTGTTTTTTCCCCTCTGTGTTTAGCCCCTTGTGGGTAGTAAAAATATTATGTATATTCAAAATGTGACCGCGTGTGTACCATTGACGATTTTTTTTTCCTCTGTCTTCCCTTCTCTGGATCTTTCCCTCTCCTATGTTTCCGACGAAGAGCTCTGCTCGAAACGTAAAACCCTCCTTCTTCCCTTCCTTCCTGAGCGTCCAATAATACTATATTTGTTCCACGTCCTCGCAATGTTGTTTTTTTTTTGTGCTTTCATGTTTGGCTTAACTAATATATATATATATATATATATATATATATATATATATATATATATATATATGCTCAATAGGTATGTATGATCCAGGGATGCAGCTGTAGGGAGTTAGTAAGCTTTAAACTATAGGCAGCTGGTATACTGAACAAAAAGTGAACAGTATACAATAGAATATGTTTATTAACATTGTAAGTTACACACTTCTTTCTATATCAAAGTTAAAAGGAATTTTAATAAGCTGATTGTTTCCATGCAACTCACGGTTTAGTAACTAACATTGCTAAGAATGCAAATAAATATCCCCAAAATATAAAGAGTGGAACAGGTAGGACATCAACTACAATTGTTTCATAACTAGCTGAAGTTTGTTACATAAGTATTAATAAACACACTGCTAGCTTAGCTAGTCTTCTGGTCATAGTCACCTCAATGAAGTTTATGATTAGGTTTGCTAAGCTGTGTTGTGTTTGTTACTGCTTATCTAATGAACTTCACCTAGTTATGAAAAAGTTGTACCCTGGGTTAGTGTCTTCTGCTGTATCCCTGGGCTGATCAAAGCTTGTGAGTGTATTTGGTAGATAGAAACTCTAAGAAGCCTGTTGTATGTATATATGTGTGTGTGTGTTTGTCTGATCACTACTGCTTGACAGTGTTGATGTGTTTACGTTCCCGTAGCTTAGTGGTTTGGTAAAAGAGACAGAATAAATACTAGGCTTAAAAAAATCCTGGGATGCCCCAGTGTGACTACAGTCAAATGACTAAAACAGATAAAAGATAAAGATATTCTACCTGTTCCACCCCTCATATATATGTAAATATATATATGTGTATAAAGATATCTTCTATGTAGTTGCTTGACCTGCTAGGAATAGTTACCAGATCTCTCGCCTTTCACATTCTACCACCTTGAAAACAAAGGACACATGGAATAGTCCTGAAAAACAAAGATAAAGAAACAAAAAAAAACAAAACAAAACAAAATAAGAGGGCCATGGTTGGATTGCCTTTAGTTATGTCTTCTGTCCAACTTAAGCCAATTTAGGGCCAAACTACAATAAACATTATGTTGCTCTTATCTCCTTGTTACTAAACCACTAACTTCATTTAATTTCAAACAACTAATAATTACTTTTGTCTTTCTTTTTACTGGTTTGGTCTGTAATAAGGGGTTGTTTCCCCATGGCCTTTGCAGACCCGTGAAGACCAGTGGGATCAATGTGGTTGATGTTCTTGCACGACTGCACAAAAAATGTGGGCAGGTAGGGAATTCCAGAGTGGGGTCACCATTCTATGGAGAAAGGATCAGGAGAAGTAGCCAGAGTGTGATCTGTGAGTGGTTGGTCTTGGTAGACAATGTGTGTGATGGATGAAAAGAGGAGACATAAGGGAGTCAGGTGGGTATGGGTGGAAGTAGCATGGGGTCAATCAGCTCTGAGAAGAAGAGGTCACTGTAGTCATCATCATCATCATCATTATCATCATCATCATCATCATCATCATCATTATCATCATCTTCATCATCATCATCATTATCATCATCTTCATCATCGTCGTCATCGTTGTCATCATCGTCGTCATCATCATCATTGTCATCATCGTCGTCGTCATCGTCATCATCGTCGTCGTAGTCATCATCGTCGTCGTCATTATCATCGTTGTCGTCATCATCGTCGTCGTCATTATCATCGTTGTCGTCATCATCGTCGTCGTCATTATCATCGTTGTCGTCATCATCGTCGTCGTCATTATCATCATCGTCGTCATCAACGTCGTCATCATCATTGTCATCATCATCATCATTGTTGTCATCAACGTCATCATCATCATCAATGTCGTCATCATCGTCGTCGTCGTCATCATCATCGTCATCGTCATCATTTAACGTCCGTTAAATGGTTTGGATGGTTTGATAGGAACTGGTCAGCTGGAGAGCCACCCTGGCTCCGTTTTGTCTGTTTCGGCTTGGCTGCTATGGTTGGATGCCCTTCCTAGTGCCAACCATTTTACAGAGTGTACTGAGTGCTTTTAACACACCACTAGCACACCAGTGCTTTTACATGGCACAAGCATGGATACTCTTATGTGAAAATGTCACAGGTGCTTTTATTTGCATGTGAGGTCACCACATACGTACAAGAGTATATATTCACACGCATTTGTATGTATTGTTTAAGCTCTCTATATGTCACCATTAAGCTTCTCAATAGACACTTGTTTTTCCAGTTGTTGCCTATTATTATTTTAAGATATTTTATCTCCACCAAGGTTTGTTGCAATACTTACACATGCACTTGCATTCACTCACTGATATTGTCTGCCTGTCTTACACACACACACATAGACACACATACAAGACACAGACATACAGACAAACACACACACACACACAGGCACACATACAAAACACAGACATACTAACACACACACACACAGGCACACATACAAAACACAGACATACTAACACACACACACACACAAACATGAACATGCACATGTGCACACACACACACACACACACACATGCACAAACATAGATACACACACACAGGCACACATACAAGACACAGACATAAAAACACACACACACACACATACACACAAATATGAACATGCACATGTGCACACACACACACAGACATAGATACACAAACACAGGCGCACATACACACAGGCACACAAACACAGGCGCACATACACACAGGCACACAAACACACACACACATACACACACACACACACACACAGGCACACACACACACACACACACAGACATAGATACACACACACAGGCGCACATACACACAGGCACGTACACACAGGCACACATACACACAGGCACACAAACACATACACACAGGCACACACACACACACACACAGGCACACACACACACACAGACATAGATACACACACACAGGCGCACATACACACAGGCACACAAACACAGGCGCACATACACACAGGCACACAAACACAGGCGCACATACACACAGGCACACACAGGCACACACACAGGCACACACACACAGACACACACACACCCTTGAGAATTGAGTCTGAATTATTTATTGCATTTAATGTCAAAATCCAGATTTTCATTTTACTATTTTACCATTCCACTGGTTTATACTTTTAAGTTGTGAGATTTGAGCTTTTATCAATGAAATAGATCTGGTGTGTTTTGAAGAATGTTTTGACAACAAAATTAGAAATTTATACACAAATGTAATTTGTTTATTTTTTTACTTATATTTTATTTGTTTCTCTATTATTGCAGTACCAAAATGTGGCAAACAAATTTTGGTGAATATTCTCTCGCTTGATGATGGTAGGCAGTCTTTGGTACATATAGCACAACATCTCAGTGAACAGGTTTTACAAAAGCAGATGAAAATATCTGATATAAATCCTGAATTGATAGACAGATTTTATAAAAGTAAGTATATAACTTTACTCTCTTTTACTCTTTTATTTGTTTCAGTCATTTGACTGCGGCCATGCTGGAGCAGCGCCTTTAGTCGAACAAATCGACCCCAGGACTTATTCTTTGTAAGCCTAGTACTTATTCTATCGGTCGCTTTTGCCGAACCACTAAGTGACGGGGACATAAAACACACCAGCATTGGTTGTCAGGCGATGTTGGGGGACACACAGACACACAAACATATACACATACATACACAAATATATATATATATATATATATATATACACACATACATACATATACATATATACGACAGGCTTCTTTCAGTTTCTGTCTATCAAATCCACTCACAAGGCTTTGGTCGGCTCGAGTCTATAGTAGAAGACACTTGCCCAAGGTGCCACGCAGTTGGACTGAACCCGGAACCATGTGGTTGGTAAGCAAGCACTTACCACACAGCCACTCAAGATTTTTGTTATTTCTTTAACCCTTTAGCATTTGAACTGGTCACATCTGGCCCTTCACACCTAACCTACAATGTCATTCTACAAAAAATACAATCACATTATTGAAATCTCCAAACTGTGAGATAATGCATTATTAATTCAAAACAAAGTGAATGAATAAGCAGCAAATTTGATTGAGTAATCTGAATACTGAAGGGTTAATTTTGGTTCACATTGATTTTGGTCTTAGAAGGTTTCAGTCTTTCCTTTCAACATCAACCTACCTGAGACCAGCTAAAGGATTAATCCTTTAAGCATTGGAACTGGTCATATCTGGCCCAACACATTCTATTTGTTTTATATTCAAACCAACCAGAACTGGTTTCTTGTACCCACTTTACAATGTCATTCTAAAAATGCTCCTGCTGATGAAGAAGATTGGCCTGCAGGTGTTCTGTGCCAGTGCCACGTAAAAAGCACTCATATCAGTGCCACATAATGGCACTCATGCCAGTGTCACGTTAGAAGCATCAAGCACACACTGTAAAGTGGTTGGTGTTAGGAAGAGCATCTGGCTGTAAAAACCAGACCAAATCAGACTGGAACCTGGAGCCAGCATGGAAAATGGACGTTAAATGATGATGACATCATCGAAATCTTGAAGCTGTGATATAATGCATGATTAATTCAAAAGAATGTGAATAAATAAATGTTACATTTGACTGAGTAATCTGAATGTCCAAAGGTTAAAAGAGTTGAATGCAAGATATCACAATAAAGGCGGCGAGCTGGCAGAAACGTTAGCACGCTGGACGAAATGCTTATTGGTTTTTCGTCTGTCATTACGTTCTGAGTTCAAATTCTGCCAAGGTCGACTTTGCCTTTCATCCTTTCGAGGTCGATAAATTAAGTACCAGCTATGCATCGGGGTTGATGTAATCAACTTAATCCGTTTGTCTGTCCTTGTTTGTACCCTCTATGTTTAGCCCCTTGTGGGCAATAAAGAAATAAGATATCACATAATCATGCAGAATTTCACAGCTTTTTACCAATGTAATGTTTCATTTTCCTGCATAAATGTAATACAAACCCAGTTCTGTAGCTGTAGGATGTAACCAGACTAATAATAGTTGAATTTACTGTGTACAGCTGCTGGTTACTAGAGAATAGCTTAAGAATTAATAAGGGATTGGTTAAGGAATTAACAAGGAGCCTTTTAAATCGGATTTTACAAAAGCAGTCAAAAACATTTGATAAAGATCCTGAATAATAGACAAAATTTTATTTTTCTTTCAATCTCAGTTCATATTGAGGTGAGGATAGGTTAAGGCGAAGTCTTTCAATAGCAATCTGCCTGAACTTGGCTCCCTTAGGCCTTTAGCATTTAAACTGACCATATCCTGTCCCAAAATATTCTATCCGTTTTTTGTTCAAACTAGCCAAATTTGGCCTCTCACACCTAGCCTCAATATCATTCAAAAACGAAATAGATACATCATCAAAATTTCGAAGCTATGAGATAATGCATTATTAATTCAAAACAATGTGACTAAATGTGCTTTGACACATTAACTGAGATTGAAAGAAAAATAAAACACCTTAATAGCCTTTATTAATTCAAGATCTTTATTGAATATTCTTGACCGCTTCTGTAAAATCTGATTTAAAAGTGATTTCGCTACTTCTTTTAGCGGGTTGAGTAACTACATAGAAGCTCCTTTGTCAGTTCTTTAGCCATTTCTTTGTTTATTCCTTAAATGCTTAAAAGAGTTTCAAGCCAGTGAAGGAACCTCTTTGTGGTCACTAGACTTGCTAGAAATAGCAGCCAAATGTTACTATGGCTCTGTCTAGTCAAGGATATGCTGTTGCTTATTGTCCATTGTGTAGACTGTAGTCGTATTTCCTCCACCGTAACCCTGTTGTTGATGAATGAAGGGTCAAGTAACCACAGTCAAGACTAACAACTAAAACTGTTTATGAGCTGTGACTTCCATATGCCTGGCACTCTGAATATGCAGATATAAAAGATGTCTGGCATTTTGAATTGGGTTGAATTCCAGGTTTTAGTCGCTGTTTTTTTTTCTGTGGAAATCTTGGATTTATTGTGGAGAAAGATATGAAATTTCGGACATGAAACAGTCTCTCCATATTTAACATTTTAAGTTCGCTAGAGATTCGGCAAATAGCGCAGGGGAAACAACTTTGTAAAAAAGCGAAAAAAGGCTCTAACGAAAGAACATCTGCGTCGTTCTCGAACTGCTAGAAATAGCAATAAAATCTTCCTCACAATATTCCTTTCTTTCTTAAAAGTAGAGAGACTCGTTAGATAATGTAGTTCTAGAAACGTAGTACCCAAAAGTAAGATGACTTAGTCGTGGATGGTACACCTTTTATCAGTCATATGAAATTGTTATTTATCGAAGAAAATTATTTTTAAAAAAATGTTTTAATTTGCACTCTAAGCCTAAGTAAAGGGAGGTAACCACTAACTCTTTATGTAAGGGAGATAAGCACTTAACGTCATTGCATTTGCTTTGTCTTAAAAAGTTGATTGCGACGTTCATAGCTCAGAAATGTCACAGGTTAATTGTTAGACCTTTGCTATGCATCTGTGTTGTTAGGTAGATAGGCGAAATTTTGCTTAAGGAGTTTTGTGTCGCATTGACAAATCCTGTTGGTATGTATAAACTGTTGTGGAGAAAAATTTTCATCTTTTGATTTGTACAATAGTTGAAAGGGCATTGTACAAGTTGTGCTGTTGTGTACAAGATGTAGTGGTTTACAAGTTGTATTACTGATATTATAATATAATAAAACAGTATATTATAGATAAAGTTCTATATTTAAGAGATGAGGAATTATGTACATTATTTACGGATATATGGCATAGTGGTTAAGAGTGCGGGCTAATAACGCCAAGATTCCGAGTTCAATTCCAGGCAGTGACCTTAATAATAATAACAACAACATCGAAAAATACCTTAGGAATGAGAACTTAGGTTCGAAATTTCCCCAAGACACCTGATGAATGCTGGAGGGTATATCAGTCGAAACGTTGTGTTAACAAACAAGATGAGGACAAATATCTGTCAAATGTAAATAATGTATATTACAGATACTATAACAGTGCATTTTATAATCTATGACACTGTATTTCAGAAGTTCATGATGATGATGATCATCATCATCATTTAACATCCATTTTCTGTGCTGGCATGGATTTGATGGTTTGACAGGATCTGGCGAGCTGCAGGGCTACCCCAAGTTTCAGTGTCAGCTTTGGCCATTTTCCCTATGGCTGGATGTCCTTTTCCTAATGCCAACCACCTTACAGTGTCTACTGGGTGCTGTTTACGTGCTCTAGTGAGGTCACCAACTAAGTTGCAAGACTGAAAACGAACAGAAATGGGAAAGCCTCTGCCCAATGACTAAGTGTGTGTATGTGTTTGGGGTAGAGAGATGGAAGCTAGCTTTATGCTAGGTGCTTAGAAGCTAAAGTATGATACAGATGTCTTGCATTGCCACCATCATTCTTACACCTGCTTTTTCATGATGATGATAACGCTCTCTGCCACTTTTATGAGTTGGTTTATCACTTTGATACTTCTGAGTTGCTTTTGATCTTCTTGACTTTGCAAGTAACCAGTCTCTGTTCTACTTTGCTAGATATTTTCAGAATCTTAGCTGCTTTCCCTAAGGGAGCTGCCACTTTCCCTGCCATAATATCCTTAATGGATCTTTCCACTGTATAGTAATCAGCATCAGTAACTAATTCCTGTTGAATCTTTACCCTTTAGTATTTAAACCGGCCATATCCAGCCAAAATATTTAATCTGTCTTATGTTCAAACTGACCAGATCCAGGCTCTCACACCTACCCTACAATGTTATTCTACATTAAGTAATTACACCATCAAGATCTTGAAGATATGAGAAAATGCATGATTAATTCAAATCAATGTGAATCAATAAGCATTATGTTTGATAGAATAATCAGAAAACAAAAGGGTTAAGGAGTAACTCTCCTTTCTTCCACATATTCTCCTCATTCAGTAATGGCTTATAGTAGTGTTCCCATGCCTGTTTCATCCCACTATTCGTAAAGGTCAGTGCATCAGTAGCATCAAATTTATTTAAATTTTGTATAGAGATATTAGATATTATTTTTGTAATTGTTTTTCTACCTGTCTCTCCTCTTACTGATTTGTCTGCCAACCTACACTTGTTTATCTACTTAGCAGCTTCCGAAATTCTCACCTCCTTCTCTCTTTCTCTAAAACTCCCTATCTCTCTACTTACAGTTACATATGGTTGTCCAGCACCTGATCTTATCATCCGATTTGGCAAAACAGAATCCTTGTTAGGATTCTCTCCATGGCAATCACAGTTCTCAGAAATATTGTAAGTTTTATTTATTTTTTTTCATATCATTTATCTTTTATTTCGAAGGGCTGAAGAAATCAGTACTTACTTTTCAAGCCTGGTATTTATTCTGATGGTCCCTTCTGCTGAACTGCTAAGTTATGCAGACATGAACAAACCAACATTGGTTGTCAAGTGCTGGTTGGGTACAAACACAGCACAATCACAGATATGTACACATAATCATAAAGACACACAGACATATACCCATCTACACATGACAGGCTTCTTACAGTTTCTGTCTACCAAATCCACTCATAAGGTTTTGGTTGGCCCAAGACTACAGTAGAAGATACTTGCCCAAAGTGTCATGCAGTAGGACTGAACCTGGAACCATGTGGTTGGGAAGCAAACTTCTTACCACACAACCACCTGTGCCTGTTCTTTACTTTTGTTTTCCTCTCTCTTGCACTTCACTTCTGTTTTCTTCTACGCTTCTACATCCATTTGTTTTGTTGGATCTTTTTGGTTTGAATGCAGTTTTTAACATAATTTCTAGGTAACTAAAAAATTTTAAACTTCGTATACTGGTAGAATGTGTTTATAAAACATCTTTTTCTCTTGGCTTTATTGAGAAAATTCTATAGTTTGTAAGATATTTGGTCTTTAATTTCTTGCATTTCGGCAATTTCAACCAATGAATGACCGTCTATTGAGGTGAAAACATTCTGTGCCTTATGAATATGTCCCTCGTTTAAGAAACAGATTGGGTTTATTTACATTTGTGAAGTAAAAAAGATACCCTTCCCCCACCCCTAATCCTAACTAACCCTAAATCTAAAATAGATTGAAATGCAATAGTTCGATACTACGGTCATAATTATGGGTGTCATAGTTACCTAGAAATTATGTTAAAAACTGCTGTTCAAACTGAAAAGATCCGATTTATTTTATTCATTTAAACATATATGTTAGTATGGGAAGGGTGCCACATAAAAAGCACTGATACTAGTGCCACGTAAAAAGCTCTGGTGATGGTGCCACATAAAAATCATCCAGTACATTCTGTAAAGTATATGGCATTAAGAACATCCAGCTGCAGAAACCCAGCCAAAACAGACTTTGGAACCTGGTGTAGCCCTTTGGCCTTGCCAGTTCCTGTCAAGCTGTCCAACCCATGCCAGCATGGAAAACAGAGATATTAAATTTTGATGATGATGATTATGATGATGATATTGAAGCACATGTTTTTGCCACTGGGTAGTTACAGCTTTTTTGTATAAAAGCAACAATGGGAGGATATCATCCTACCTTCATAAAACCAAAGGTGAGGCAGGAGGTGGGGTTTCAAAGAAATTTATGTAATTTTTTTCATCTGTCTGTTTCTCATTTGCATTGTTATAAATGATATTTATTGTTAGTGTTGTTTTGTCCTTGGTTGGCCTTGGTGGACAAACCCATGATCAAACTCATTTGAAGCATCATTACTTTGAGCAGTTACTGTGTAGCAAGGAGTACATTGTCCAGTGTTCCTATCTCTTTTCAAATAGGTAGCATGTGTGATTTGAAGGTAATGTAGTTGCTGCTTTTAGCATGTTATGTGACCATACTAAGGTTCCATATTGTTGCAATTAGCAGTCATATTACCTACCAGTAAAATGTATTTGTTAACTTTTAAATGGTTGGAAAGGGTTGCATGAATGTGTGTGTATGCCAGACAGGTAAATAAATACAAAAACTATAAAATTCATATGAGGTTCTTGCATTGTTGTTGTCAAATGAATGCACAAATGAAGAGAAATCAGTGCACTTATTTCATCCAGAGCTAGTTGAAGCATCACTTTCTTCTGTGCTCTCTAGAGCATCATCATCATCTACTTCATCTGATGAAGAAGAAAAGTCAGAAAATTGCCAGTACTGCCTGACTGGCCCTTGCGCTGGTTGCACGTAAAAGCACCCACTACACTCTCGGAGGGGTTGGCGTTAGGAAGGGCATCCTGCTGTAGAAACTCTGCCAGATCAGATTGGAGTCTGGTGCAGCCATCTGGTTCGCCAGACCACAGTCAAATCGTCCAACCCATGCTAGCATGGAAAGCGGACGTTAAATGATGATGATAATGATGATAAATCTTCCATTTGTGACTATATTTCTCCCATCATTAAGGGTCACTTTACTCAGGCGCATTTGACAAAGGAATGCTTGGGTGTCAATTGTTGATGGCTGTATCCATGTCAAAATTTTAAAACATCGATTGATGATGTCCACTGTTCTCTATTGAAACATCAATTGATGATTTTTGCCATTTAGCTTTTAAGCCAGCAATATCAGGCCCAAATATTCCACCTGTTATATGTTCAAACTAGCCAGATTCAACCTCTCACACCTACTTATAACACTTCTAACACTTGATCCCACATAGTCTCCATCCCTCTATACTGAAACCATATTGTAGGTTGTACCTCATGTTCTTGTTTTTTATCTTATATAACAAAACTTTATTTTAACGCTTTAACATTTAAACTGGCCATATCCAACCAAATTATTTTACCTGTTTTATGTTCAAACTGACTAGATCCAGCCTTTCCTACCAGCCCTACAATGTCATTCTAAGAATAAAACCATCAAACAATCACATCACTGAAATTTTGAAGCTATGAGATAATGATTGATTAATTTAAAACAACGTGAGTTAATAAGTGTTAAATTGGACAGAGTAATTTGAATGCTAAAGGGTTAATGCCAGTTTTATCAATTATATTTCTAATTATTTAATTTCCTCTTTATTTCAGACCTTGTCCATCACATGTAGGTTTGGATTACCTAACATATCTTAGCACTTTAATAGACTATGCTAATTCATCACAGCGCTGCGGTAAATAAAGAAATGACTTGTTTCCCATTCCCATATCTCTCCTCCTCCTCTTGTTTCTCTGTAAAGCTGTTCAAAGGTTTAATGATTGTTTTGTTGTTGTTATTGTTTCCTCAAAGATTCAGAAATAAAATGCCAAAGGAAAAAGATTAAAAAAAAAAAAAATACAAATCAAACTGAAATATAAAACACTTGGTGAGGAAAATGAAAATCTCTTCAAAGATGAACATCTTCTTTGCAGAAGATCAGCAGAAACTTTTAAGGTCTTTTGGAACAAGTTGCTTTGTCTTGGTAGATCAAACTAAAAAAATTTCTAAGTCTCTCATTTAGATTACATAGGAGATGGCAACCTAACGAAGGGAGCTAATTCAAATGTCTTTTTTTGTCTCACTAATAACAGGGTAGATTTAGATCAGTGGTTACCATAGTGATCCATTTTGGAAAATCAATAACTCTCTCATTCTCTTTTGCTTTATATTTCAATTTAAAAAAAAGTCAATTTTTCAAAAAAATTATTGAGTTAACATTTGATACAAGGGAAAAACATTCCTCAGTTTTTTGTTGGCAGTAAATGTTGTGTTGTAGCCCTTATGCCTAGCTATGGCTTATTGTACAGCATTTTCATAAATTTGAATTTTTCCATACATTTCAAAAGTAAAGGATTTTGCCTTTGTAGCACTTCCAGGATTATAACCCAATTTGGGTTGCTACCCACAAACTGGGAACCACTGATTTAGATAAACTATTCTTCTTAGTATATAAATATGTAGCCAGCTGTATTTGGATGATGTGTTAGGGGTTGAGTACCTGCTGTGTGTGTTGTTTGTAACTGTCATAGAATTTTCACAGCAACTGAGATGAGAATAAAAATACATAATGTTCACCTCCAGTTAAAAAAACAAAAACAATTTATTACTATGTATAGATAATTAGATAATACTTTAGGTGAGCATTTTGAGATTTGGCTTTAGTAAATACAATTTATAATTGCATTTAATAGACATTTCTCAATTCATCAGGTTATCCTAAAGAAGCAATGTCATTTTTGCAACAAGATTGAACGTAAAACTAGAGTAAACTAATTTTTTTATTAACTAATCACTTTAAAAATTATTCGTTTTCATTTCTGCTAATGACAGAAAATTGTTTCAATGCCATGTTTTCTAAATTCAGATGATTTTCAGGAGAAAAACTTTAAAAATTTGAGTTTACCTCATTACACAAAATTATACATTAAAAAGAAAAAATATTTTATATATTTTTATTTCTAAAAGTAATATATTTTTCCTGGGGAACCTGGCAAAATTTAGAGATTAATCTGTAGTTTTAAAATCATACAGAAATGGCCAATATGAGAGCGAGGATCTCTAATAAAATTTCTCTGGTTTTTACTGAAGCAATTCCTGCAATATGGTAACTTGTATTGTCATAGTAGATCATAATTCCTTTCTGGTCAACCAAAGAGTATTTTTCCCTTCTTAGTAGTGTGGTAATGTCCAATAGTTTCAGATGTTGACAAACAAATCTCAGTAGTGGTTCTATGATTGGGTAGAGACAACTTGCCTCTGATTGAATTCCGAAGTGATAGATACTGATATTTTGCCATTTTTGTGGCTTATCAACATCATGTATCTGAACTGAACTGTGTCGTAGCTGTTCTCATATACCTTCATTGAAAATACTTGGTAAAACACTCTCCCTTTTGGTTATGGCATAACTAGTTTTCCTAAGCAAACTTACAAGTCTGATCTGCTTAAAGCTCTCTAACGGAAACCTCAATTTCTATCATTATTCACTCAAGCAATTCATAAGCAGAGTTTGATATGGTGAAAGATGTTTATGCATCTCATCTCATCTCATCTCATCTCATCTCATCTCATTTCATCTTATCAACTAACAACTGTCATTCCACTCACTTTCCTGACTTTAATACTTCTCCACAGAGTTCCATGTATTGATGTATTGGAGGAAGGAGAGGAATTTTGAATATTTTCAGCCATTTGTTAATAGTTGTGCAACATTGCTGTTTAGGTATCATGAATAGATAATTAGATAATCAGTATGTATGTGTGTGTGTGTGTGTGAACACACGTATATTCATGATGTGTGTGTGTGTGTGTGTGGATATATATGTAGATATATATGTAATTTATTCATGATGTGTGTGTATACACATGCCATGAAAATATATGTGGGTGAATGTGTCTGTATATATTAGGATAGGCATTTGAAATTGATCTCTTTGTCCATTTTGAAATGAGATGTTACTTATGGAATGAAGTCATAACTGAGGGGGATGAAATATAATTGATCTCATTGAAGACTCAGTTTGGTCTAGCTATTTAGATAAAGCCTCTACAATTAGCTCTGTTTGAACTGAAGTACTACGCAGATACAACTAACTAAATACTTAGGGACCTCCCAGTTTTACAGAAGTGCAGTATCTATCAGCTTGTGTTTGGTTCAATATTTGATCAACATTTTAATCCCATCATATCTCCTATATTAGAAACATTTTAGGATTTACTGATTTAAAACACACCATTTCTTATATTTTAATTCTTTTGATACTGACCTGCCTGATACCACTTCTGCTTATATAAAAAAAAAAAGTTTTCTTTTTAAGACTTCACGTTTAAATTAAAGCCTTCGATCTTAATTTTATTTAAAATTCATTTTGTTAAGCTCTGTTCCAAATACCAGCAGAATAACAGCAGGGTTAGTTACTTTGTTAAATCCTCTCATATTCTTGGTTATTTACAAAAATAGACAATGTTTTACCTTAGAAATATGGTGACAAAAGGCTTAAAGGCTGCAAGGTTTTTGTTGTAATGTGTCAAGAAATAAGCCACAGCCTATACTGCTGCTGTTACTAACATATTTCTGTTGAAATGCACTTACCATATTTCTGTTGAAATGCACTGCCTTTGTTCTAATTAATTTTGAAAATGGTGAAGAATTTAGTAAAGTAACTTTGACCTTTATTAACCTGGCGTTTGGCACATAAATCAACATGAAATTTTGAAAGAAAGATTTTATTTTGCTCACTTTAAACTTGAAGTTTGTATCATAGAAGCAGAGGTGGTCTTGGGTGGGTTGGTATCAAATAGGTTAAATGACCATATAGAAGCTCCCTTGGTGTGTCTGGTTTGAGATGCACCTTTAGTAATGGCCATCCAGTTGCTCCAACTGGATAATTCAT